>NC_062197.1:7998422-8280922 GCF_912470025.1 Vespa velutina | reverse complement strand
GTCTCATACGTGGAACGTATGCGTTCTTCGACTGTTTCATCGTTGTTCGATATTTCTTGATTTCACCTCCTAAATTTCGACGAGTCATTGTAATCAAAATTCTAAAATCTTATCAATTTCGTCAACGAAAAGAGAATAAGGATTTACCTTCTGTTAAAAATTCATCCATGTATTGAGTAAAGTGATGGAGCAACTCGAGTTTCTTTTGTAAAGGCACCGGTATATCCCTTTCTCTGTGATATCTCGTCACTTCGTCATCGATCGTCATATATTCGACTCTTCTGTATAATCAAATGTATCCACATGTATATATATATATATATACATTTTTTTTTATAATAAGAATACTAAAAAAGAAAATTATCTACGTTTCTTCAATCCTTACCTCCTGTCATGAGTATAACTGATCTTCGTGTTGTCATTGAACAAAACACCAACGGATTTATCTGAGAGTTGGAAACCTAAGCCGTATTTGTTGGAATAGTCTATCCACTTAGTAACAAAAAGAGGCACGATATCTTCGACGCCTGGGGGATTCTGTTGTAGATTGTTCCGTTTCATCTCAGAAACACAACTCTCCAATGCACGATGCATCTGAACACTTTGTGCAAGGAGACTAGTTTTCTTATGATCAGGACAAAGTACGCTACTGAGTCGTTGCTTGAATTTCGGTAATTTTGGTAATTTTCGTACCAACCAATTGGACACCTTCGAATCTTTTTGTATATTCTTTTGAGATCGTTCAAGCAATTGTTGATTTTGCATTGGTTGCTGTGCGTTTGGCATTGTTGCTCGTTGCTGAGAACGTGGAGAAATATTTGGATGGTCTAAGCTTTGCCAAGCCTATAAAATTAAAACCACGTTCCAATTGGTGACATTATATAGTCCATTCTCTTTTTTCCGTCTTTCTTGATGTTCATCCTAAAGATGATACAATTTCGCTATTGTTCCTAAATCGTTCTTACCTGAGTTTTTCCAAGTTCCTGATTTCTGGAAGCAGTTGAGACCGAAGAAGGCGAAGAAGAGGCGGGTTCGAGTATCGTCGCGTGCGGCATTTGGTAGCAACAAGTGTGGGGTAAAGAGGGTGGTATGTATTCCTTCGTGAGATACGGGTGCTCCTTCACCCTTTCCGAGGACGGTCGCAACTCTGGATCCGGTTGTAGCAACCAGTTTATGAGATTCTGACCGCTCCGACTTGCTATCGAGTCGTCGACCTCGCGATAATCATTTTTACATATCCTCGCGTAGGTTTCCTTTAATGTCGCTGTGTCGAAGGGTGGCTGCCCAACTAGCAATGCATAAAGGATGCAACCCAATGCCCAAACATCCGCCTCATAGCTGTATGCTTGTTTATACAAAACTTCCGGTGCAATATAATTTGGTGTACCACATATGGTCCTAGAAGTGTTTCAATATTTTTAAAGAAATTAAAGAAAAAGAAAGCAAATTTTGTTTTTTATCGAACGATTAAATTAACATGTACAAATGTTTCGTTCAACGAATTTCAAAGTGAATTTTTAATGCGAAATTCGCGCTTGAATTACAAAAAGTAAAAGTTGTCTTACACACGTCTACGTTGACCATCGGGCCTTGTCGCCAAGCCAAAGTCTCCAATTTTGACGATCATACGATCCGACAGGAACATGTTACCTGGCTTCAGATCACGATGGACGACCTTCTGCGAGTGGATATACGCCACACCGGTCACCATTTGTTTCATGTAATACCGTGCTTCCGGCTCCGTGACTTTACCACGGTACTTCAATACGTGCATTAGGCTCTGCCGAAAGAAAAGCAAGAAACGTTTACGCTTTTAAAAGAAACACTAGAATGCATTACGATTATTTCCTCTCGTGACTATGTTCTTTTTAGAACTATTATCCGACTACTTAGTTTTGTTTTTTACTAGAAACGTTCTTTAATGTTTAATAAAGCAGATAATATTGTGAGTAGGTAATTAACTTCTAACAACTAACGGTTACAGAATATTACATTTTATATACTCATTAGATAACATTTGAAAAAAGTTAATAATACTTTATAACTAATGTTGTGATCTATAACGTCTATTTTCATAAAAGATTAAGAAAATTTTGTGAAAATTTCACGATGAAAATTTAATGAAATAGAGAGAGAGAGAGAGAGAGAGAGAGAGAGAGAGAGAGAGAGAGAAAAGATTGTATTGCTGTCGCTCCGTCACATCCTAACGGTACAAACGAGTCGACGGATCGGCCACGGAGAGTGTAAGTGCCGCTCTCTTTACCAATCGAACGAAAAAGATAGAGCTCGAGGTGGATAATGCGCAGCTCAAGTAAGCATAATCCGAAGAATGAACACGTGCAGGATCGCGTACAAACTACCTTGGTCGCATATTTGTCCATGACTAGATCGGAAGTCGGCCTGAATTCCACGAATATTTGTCGATAACTCTTAGTCTTTTACTAAATACTTTAGAAACTATTTTTTAATATATTCGTGTCTTATTATTTTTTTTTTATATGGATCAAATTCGAAAAATTATTTTTTTTATAGGCATCAAATTTGAAAAACCTGTTTTAGTTAATAATCGTTCTATCTAACTGTTATAAGAATTATTTCTCTTCATCTCTCGTGCAAAGATACCAGTTCCTTTCTTTACTGAAGGTAAGGTGACGGTAGGAATCGTCAGAATGTGCGCTTGGGAAATCTCACGTGAATGCTATAGAATGCTATGTCGTTGAAAAGTAGCAGGTAGGTGTAAGGTATACGTGTATACAAGTCATACCTTTCGCGGACAGGCTTCCAACAGCATATATACGTTTAGGTTGTCCTCGAAGTAATGATGCATCTGTACAACGTTCACATGATTCAATTCTTTATGAATTATGATTTCGCGTGCAATCTGCAAACAGAAAGTTTCTTTCATGCATGCTTTTTAAGGGATTTATTTAAACTATCATTACGGTCATTAATGTAAAAATTAATCGAACTATTCGTCCTTCAATATGATAGACGATTATTTATAAAAAACTTTTAAACGATTTATCTATTTTGCTCTAATAACGATTATCGATTGTTACAAGGAAGGAAATAAGCAACGGTAAACGTCGAAGCCAGTCGAGAAATTCTATTTATTCTTCACTATGCTACCTTTAACAATAGCTACATGTTGTATTGCTCGAACGAAGTTATTAGTATGATTTTCATTCTCGCAAATCTCTTACTACGTTTTCGGCTTCTCCCATACCGTGCAAATGAAATTTTGACGAAAGACTCATTGTTGATCCTACAGGTGAAACTTTGCCGGTCGATTCGTCGATAAACGAAAGGCGAATAAGTCGCGTTTGATTTCAGGAATCCATTTTGGAATGAACCCAAGTGGAGCACATAAATCTTGGAGGACGCATACGATGAAAGAAAGGTGGGCGACGTGTGCGAACCTTTTGCATGTGGATCTTCTGCATCCGATTTTTCGGGATTATCTTGCAAGCGTATTGATTTCCATCACTGACGTCGGTCATCAGGTAGACCCTAGCAAAACCACCCTGAAAAAATAAAATTATTGAACCATTATTAAATCCTATTTTATAAGCCCGATATTTCTTATCTTAAAATTCAACGGGAAAATGAACGTAACGCGAATTCGTTCTTTCTGGCACAAAATACAAAAAATAATGGAGAGTAGAGTAGAAATAGTTGTGGCTATTTCGAGATGATCTTACGTATGTATACGCACGCAAAAAGAGAGAAACACATCGTTCATACGCATGTAAAACAAAAGAAAAGAAGAAAAGAAAAAAAGAAGGAAGAAGAAAAAAGGATAAGGCTCATCTTTTGACTTGTTCGAGAAATCTCTAAGACTTGCCTCTTAATGAGAATTTCTCCTTCGTTCTCATCTCTTCAAGTGAAAGGTTTTCTCTTTCAAGATCTCTATTAAAAAATATATCTTCTCGAAGATAGGATAATTCTCAATGACTCTCGACAAGAATCCAACGAGTCTTTATAGAGTCTCTTCTCCTTTTCTCGACATTTTTCGTTCCGGATTCGCGCCTTCTCCTCCTCCTCCTCCTCCTCTGCTTCGCTTTCGCGTTGAGTCGATAAAACGAGTACAGCTGCTCGTAACTAATATATAGGTATATATATGCTCGTCATCGCTATGAGAGTCAACATCAAGATGAAAAATGTTACTTTTAGGACAGAAAATAAAGAATAAGAAGAAAGGATGATCTCGTTTCGTTGTTTTCAACGTTCTCTTCTATGAAACTTAATGGCTTGTGTCAAGGTGACACGGTTAAATCTCCGCTGAAGGAACTCAGCCATCGTGGAAAAGGGTGAACAGACGTTCGATTAGTTCGTTGCCAGAACGATACGCTCGAAAATATCCCTGCGATGTTACGAGAATCATACTAGAGAGACAAGCCTAATGTTTCTGCGCTATTTACAACTTGTTTAGGTAGACCTATCGCAAAGCCAAAATCTATATCGAATCGTAAACATAATGTCAAAATCTTTGAAATGATAACTCGAAAAAAGTAATTTCGGATTAATTATTGCAATTAACTCAGAGGCTTGAGAGACGCTTGATGGTTTAAAAAAAAATCTATTTTTCCAATATAATTAGTATCTGAAAGTACGATGAAATTTTTTTCCAATGATATATATATTATAATTAGCAGTCGAACAGGGATGCGAGTCCATTGTACTTTTTATTAAACGATAAAAATATACGTTCTATGATAAAAAGATTTGTTAAGAGCTTGGTATTCTTGGTATCTACGTATTCTTGGAGATTAGCGTTCTATTTATTTCTTTTTGTTTAGTTCACACAGCTGTCACTATCAAGTGGAAGACAAAATCGATCGTCAATTCTATCTTCAAGATCTTTCGATCGGTCGTTTCATCGAGGAATGAGAGTGCTAAAGGAGAAGATAGGCCGTACATAATACTTATGTATGTATGTATGTATAAGAGGGAAAATGTGAGGAGAGATGGGCGTCGCTAGTCCGACATAACGGTCGTGAGATCATCGTTGAATCCACGTTGTCTGAACGCTCGAGCTGGATCCTTTTTACCTGTTTGGAGCATCGTCCTTACGGTAAACGTTCCGTCGACAATGTTTCAGGTATAACTTTATCATAAATATTCCCTACATCGGCCATACACTTTCAAACGTACGGTTATGGCAAAGGCTGTGCGTGTTTATTTTTAAATACCGTCGACTCGCGAGACTCCCAAGAATACTTTCTTCTTTTTTCTTTCTTTTTCTTTTTCCTTCTTTTCAACGCGTGCACTTTGTGTTCGCTCATTAAATGGATCGTTGATGAAAGAAAGAGGACAAAAGAAGAAGAAGAGTGAACTCGTATCGACTTTAGGATCACACAAGAAGAGACTTCGATCGTGGAACATATATTCTTGGCACATGCCGGATGATACCCATCGTGCCAGATTTCATTCGTCTTTCCCTATTCTTAACGTATATACTTTTATTTCCGTTTCTGTCTGCTATCCTCGTTTATGATCGTACTATACAGTAATACGTTTAATATATCTAATGTGTTAAAACGAACAATGAAAATAATGTCATGCAAGATATAAAAATTTGTATTAGTGATAATATGTATTAGTGATTTTCTTATAAATATGGATAAGAAAGATAAAAATGTTAAAAATGATTTATCATTTATGTCGTCTCTGGGAACAACTTCTTCGTAACGAACACAACTTACAGTCGAATTTCTTGCGGTATAATATACGTTTCGAAAGTACGTCGATTAATTTTCAACAATTTCTTATCTCTACTCGAGGTCGTATGATAAATATGCTTTGGTTCACAACGATGAGAGAAGCAAAACGAATACGAGTATGGATAGTAATTACGAAAGTCAATGATAACCAACACCATGAGTATATTCGAAACCAGGAGAGATTCGAATGCATCGGAGCGTGTTAAAGTTATAACCGTGAAATGGAAAGAATCGATAGACGTTTGCCTAGTATAGTAGGTAGATATGCAAACTCGTAGAATGCACTGCGAGCAAAGTATAACTCGGTGACTGCTCGACAAAGAATACTTTAGAGACATTCGAGAAAGAACAGATCTTAAATACGTATAACATTTGAGAAAAGTGACATTGACAAAAAAGAAAAGAAGAAAAATAGAAGAGAATTGAAAATATGTGAACGAAAATATCATCCATTTCTATTTAATCTGTACTATTTCGAATAATTCTAACGATCGATTTACGAATCAATTCTCTGTTCGTTCTCTGATATTGTTTCATTATTTCCATCCTTATTGTTGTTAAGTCATTGGCAAAAAGAGAATGGCGTGTGAGAACGAGATTATTTCATTGGAATCGGAATGAATGACGTGGTATGTCATCGGTCATGACATACCATCGAAACCGGTCGCTGAATTTCTTTTTTTTTTTCTTTTACCAACGTGCTTCATTATAATATATAAAAGCATCAGAGTGTTCAACATGCCATTTCTAAAGTTTACTTGTACGATCGTTAAAGGAAGTCGAAATGATTCGTGACGATTTGTAGTGCGAGAAAGAGAAATAGAAATAGAGATAGAGATAGAGATAGAAAGAGATAGAGAGAAAGAGGGAAACAGAGAAAGAGAAAAAGAGAGAGAAAGAGAAAGAGAGAGAGAGAGAGAGAAAGAGAGAGAGAGAGAGAGAGAGAGAGACAGATAAAATGAACGAATTTGACGTTTAGTGACTCTTATCATTGCGCAAAGGAAAGAAAGAGTGAAGAGATCTTTCAGTGATCCTTGCCAAGATAAATAATCGATGAAAAGTCTTTTTCATTTGTAAAATAATCGGCAAAGTTCAACCGATCGTCACTATTTAATTTATTTATTGTCACATTTCATTGTTGCTGAAAAAATATGAAAGTTGAATAAAATTGTTAATTATCAACCATACAAATTATTTTCTTGGCAACCAACCAAAGTATTGATAGTTGCTACCGTGAAGATATAAAAAGTTCATAATTCTTTGAAATAAAAGAAGAATCAATCTCCACTCAGTTGAAAAGATTTGAAATATTAATCACGTAAAAGACGTCAGAATTTATTCCAGAGAATTTTTGTATCAGCGATAATCGTTAAAACGAAGAAAAACTTCTAAACAAGGAAATCTTAATTTAGTATTTCCTCCTGATGGTATTTCCTTTTCAAGTAGGCCCTGACCTTTTGTTTAATTTTTCCACTCATCCTTACTACCCTCGATATTCTACTCTAGATGAAAGATGCTCAACTGCCGTCCTCTGTCGACTACTAATCGATTTATTTCCTCTTCTATGTTTAGATCGTCTTCATTTCGTAGATGTAAGAAGACGTAAGAATTGTTACGAATGGAAAACGAGCGTGTAACTGTAATTGGTATGGCTCGTTGCACCTTACGATTTCACGTAATACGCTCTGACGCTTTTGCCTTTCTCAATCGTTCTTTATAATCTAAATAAAGGGGCACATTTACCATTATTATTATTTTTATTTAATACTATCATTCCAAATATCTAACAAAATTATAAGAAAATACAGGGTGGATCAATAGTTCTTAATTGATTTTAAAAATCAATTACTTTTTTTCAAGATTTTTTATGTTAATTTGTCTTCAGATTATAAAACTACAAGCCTAGTTTATAAAAAAATAGCCTAAAAATTTCGAAAAAAGAGTAATTGATTTTTTAAATCATTTAGAAACTACTGGCCGACCCTGTATAATCTTTATCATTTTTATAAATATTTGTTATTAAATATTTTTTAGAACATCACATTTTTAGCATGTAATAATAAAATACTTGATTCCAAAACACCGAACATAATATTCGACTATCGATCAAACGCGAACTTACATCGTTAAAAACAATGAAACGAAGACCAAATTAATCAAAAGTATTAATTAAAAGAGGCAAAGTATATGCACGTGAGCAAATTAAAATCTTCTATTTTAACTTTTATTCCGTAGATGTATAAGTAAGTGTCAAATTCAATTCAACGAGAATTGGAATATAATCGAAAACACCTGCGGGTGAACGTTCTTCTTTGAAAATTTAAATAATACGATCCCTTGGAGGATATATACCTGCTATGAGCACGGCTTAATAGGGTTGGAACTTAATGTGATCTCTTTGGAATTTCAGTATAGAGTAGAAAAGTTTTCAAATTGTATATAAAAAGTTCTTTAGCTAAGGAGGATGCGAGTAGACCTTTGTCGTTTTAGTTGGATGCAATCTATTGTCCATTTTAAGTAGAAAATCTGTTTCTTTTTCTCTCTCTCTTTCTTTTGAGACTATTATCTAGTTTGAACGAAGAAGCAAAAAAGAAATCATAGCTGACAGTATTTGACAAAAATTTTAGGAGACATTGACGCAACCCTAACGACAAATAATAAAATAAAAAATAAAATAAACAAAATTTACGATCGTTTACTGACTAAACAAATAAATAAATGAATAAAATCAATTAATTTGCATTGGCTTTCATTGAAAAACACAAAGTATTAAAAGTGGCGAGAATAAAAAAGATCATTAGACATAACACTGAGTATAAAGATGAAGTAAACATGTACACTTTAACAAGCACACGAATGATAAAAATTGATTTCTAAGTTGATCCATCATAACACTTATGAAATTGGAAACATAAGACATCGCAGTAATCCGGTTAATTACTTAACTATCAACGTCAATAAAATATGCGTACGTTTTGTAATTTGTTTTTTGGATTGATCACTTCCTGTAGTAAATTACTAACGTAATCTTAGGTTCTCTCTATTAAGGAGGCTAATGTTATCGTTGTTTATTCACCGAAGTACCGTTTTATTGAAGTTAATAAAAGAAGAGATATTTTTAGAAGATGTAACTTTGCTATCACAAAGAAAATGATGTATGGCTCGCAAACTATGATCAGAAATATGATCGATGTATAGAACGCGACATAAGTCATGTTATTTCTGATCTTTTATATACGCGAGGAAACGTCGAAGGTTAGTCTCTCCACGAAAAGAACGTTCTTCTACCTACGATGAGAAAGAAATGGAGTGAAGAAGGGAAAAAAAGAAGGGAAACGAGGTGGAGAGTGAGATAGAGGGAAAGGAGGAGGGTAAAAGAGGAAGAGGCCCATCCGTTGAACTTATCCTCTTCACAATTGCCACACACATGCAACGCAAACACACACAGAGTACAGACTAGTCGGTGAAAGGCACACGATGTCATTGACTTGCACATATGTATTCACGTGTATACGGAGAGACTTGTGCATACCGATTAGGAATATACTTATGCTTATACATATTACATACATGCGATAGAATTAACAAACGTTTAACTACGAAGAAAACAAGAATAAATACATCGCCGATTATGAATAATCAAAATCTAACTAAATTTATGCACAAAAATAAATCAATAATTATTTAATCATTTCAACTATTTGATCAAACAAATTGTTAAATATATATACTAAGTAATAATGTTTGTAATGTCCGATACGCGTTTATATCATTCGACTATTTGTGAATATACTCAATGATACCACCATCGATATAATATACGATAACGGTACAAAGCGCATAAGAGGAAATAATTAACCCGAAGTCAGCACGTTGAAAAAGCTCAAACGAGTTTCCGCAAATCTTGCTCGTTCGTTCGTTCGTTCGTTCGTTCGTTCGTTCGCTCGTTTGCTCGTTCGCTCGTTCGTTCGCAACCGGTCGCGAATAGTCACGATAACGAGCATACATGTGAGATAAAAAAAGAGAGAGGGTGTGCCGAAGAAAAGCGAGAAAGAGAAAGAAAGAGATACACTATCGGGATGGATTCGCTCAAACACGGAAATATCAAGAAGTGAGTTTTGATAAAGTATTGGCGAAGCGTAACGGAGAGCTTTGCTTTTCTAGTTAAGAGAGATACATAGAACTCGAGCGGAGTAACGTCCGAGAGAACGTCGGGTACAGGATAATCGAGATGACGAAACGACGACGACGACGACCGGTTCTCTCTTCGAAGCGAGCATATAAATTAAGACTGCATCCTATCTTCTTCTTTTCTTTTCTCTAGCAAAATTCTCTAAAAGAGTTCCAAACCGATGAGTGTTCATTTCTATATTTATTTCTAAAGACCTATATAATCAATAAACAAAAAGAATTTTAAAAGATAATATTGTGAAAATGTTAAAATGATTTTTATGAGATATAGATCGAATGAAAGATTTCAAGATTGTTCAATAAAAGATAATAACAAAGTTAAGTAGAAGATAGTAAGAGATAATAACATTGTTCGAAAAAAATTCCAATAGGAGGTTGTACAGCCTTGAGCTTTCGCGAGCAAACAGCGATGACGTGTCGACGTTCCAGCTAATGACAGCATCGGCAAAGATGCGAGATGCTATTTCGGATTCTCATCGCGCAAGACGTTACTTCACACTGCTCTGATTGTCATCTTCTATCTTTTTTTGCATCTCCATCAAACTTTCTCTTGTTCTTCTCGCAAAATAGATTTTATTTGTTAGTTCTTCTTCGAATAAATCAAATGATAGGAGGAAACGAGTCTTAATAAGATAATAAATCTTTGCGCGATAACAGATTAAAATTCATATCTACTCATACTGAATATTGTTACCAACTTAAAAGAATACTATTTTTCTCTTCGACACCCTTCTCTGATTCGTATGACTTCCTCTGCCCACATATCTTTCTTTCTTTCTTTCTTTCTAGGAAATAATCTGCAATGTCACTGCGACAGTAACTTCCGCGAACGGACGCCATTAAAATTCTTAGTACATCAAAACGAGTACCGTGTGAATCACGACCTACAAACTTCTATGCTACATCAGTTAACAACTCTTTTACGATCTACAACAATCTTTATTTAGCACAACATGACAATATTTCATTTATCAAAGAAGTTTGACATCTATCATTGTGACTACGCTTTCAACCCAGATAATTTTGTTCGTTGCTAATTGTCCTTCAAAAAAAAGTACATGCAAAGAGACGAAAGTAACCACTTACTTTTGACCTCGTCACAATTTTTTTTTTTTTAAAGCTATTACCAAGTTAATTCGCGAGGTTATATTTCAATAGAAGGAAAATTTCGAATATGTGACAGTGTTCTTAAATATTTATTTTCTTTGAATACTTTGTGTTTTCAAATCTATTTAATTAATAAGACAGAACCACTTATGAAGAAAAAACAATATGAAAATTAACTAAATAAGATACTTGTGTATTCCCACGATTCGAATTAATGTAAACTAATGATTCCTGTGAAAACGGGACCTTGGAAACGAGTACACGAGAGTGAATCAATGAGAACGAGGAGGCAAAGGCGAAGGAATATCACGAAGGAAGAAAAAGAAGAAGAAAAAAAAAGGAAAAAGAAGAAGGAAGGAAAGAAGAATCGAAGAAGATAACAGGCAATTATATCCAGGTTTTACCTGGAGATCGAGTGTATGAGCCCACATACTAGATAATCAAGAGAAAGATAGACTAGTAAAGGAAGTCACTTACTCTTCCAAGAAATTGTCCCTTGTAGTATGCCTTTCCTTGAACAGGATCGACGACATAGTCGGTCTCCTGTTCACTCGAGTTGTTCCAGTGCGAGGACGAGTTTGAAGTCGATGGTCCAGGAGTGGTAGGCACGCTGGTTGCACGTACAAGAGACGATGAGGTCGTTCGAACGAACCTGTTGGCATTAGAGACCACAGTGGGTGCAACGAAAACAACGTTGCTAATGGATGAAGAAGCATCTTGACCAATATTGTTGTTGTCCTGGCCTCCAACTATTCCTGCTACCATTGTTCCTCTAACTACAGAAGAAGCTCTTCGAGCAGATGACCTTCCACTTGTGTACATCGTCGTCTCTTCTTCTCCTCCTGTACTTTCTCGTCTTCGATGAAGTCCATCTTCAGAACCTTGATGACGAGAGTGTCGAGAATCATTGTTGGACTCAATAATAGATGAAGATCCACCACTTACAGTAGCACTACCACCAACTTGTCGTCGACTCTTTCTTCGAACAAGACTCCGCAAGGAAGCAGAACTTTTCGAGAGACTTTGCCTTGGTCTAGCGTCGGCAGACTTACTGCTACCAGTGCTACCTGTCGATGCTGAATTACTTCTCGCGGTTTCCTCAATTTCTTCTGGATATCTAGTAGAAACAATCGATCTAGAGATCAATCTTGATTCCGGGAGATAACATGTCGCCGTAGCAACATTCGGAGGACTTGTCATTCTTGGTGCTGGTGGTGAAGACGTTGAGGACGATGCTGAAGAGGATGCTGAGGAAGACGGTGAGGAAGCAATCATCGGAGGTGGCGTCACGTCATCGATATGCCGTGACTCGATCGTGCTCGGTAATGCTGGCATTTTTCTTTCTCTTTCACAATAATAACAATAACAACAACAATAACAACAAACAACGATTCCGTTGCCGTCTAGGATCGTGTTAACGATAATAAGAAAGATAAGAGGCACTATAGTACTCTTGCTATCAGTGCTTCCTAAACTTAAACACGATCAAGATGAACGAAGTGTAAATGAAGCAGTTAGATTGTGTTTGATCGCGTTTACATTTACTAGCTCCTTGTACTTTTTTTTTATCAATGTGTAAAATCTTCGTACTTCTCGCTAGTGCCCTTAACTAACGACGAGAACGAAGCAAGACAAATTTATAATCATAAGCTCATACGTGCACGTTGCTTCGTTCGCAGCGTTAAGAAGAGGTGGTGCACCCCGAGGGCCGATGGCCCCGGTTCTGCTCCTGCTGCCTCTTCTCCTCTTGTAGTCGTTCTCCTCTTGCACTTTCCTCCTCGTCTGCTTCAAACCCTGCACATTTACTCGCCTCGTGAGCCGCTGGCATCTTTCGCGAAACCCTTCCAGCCCTCTATCCCTACATTCGAAGTTTTATTTTGTATTTTTCTTTCCTCTTCTTTCGTCGAGAGTCGAGACTCCTTTTTCTTTTCTCTTTACTTTTCTTCTTCTTTCCCTTATTTTAAGACACGTGCACACGAGAGAAGAGATCGCTCGATAAAGGGCGCTTTTTGTCGTCTCGTTGTCGGCAAGCCGCGCGTCGAAGAGACACGACGTATCGAGCGTCTTGCCTGCCCTCGACAATAAGTATTCCTTCCTTTTCCCTTTTTTCTTTTCTTTATCTTTCTCTCTTGATCGAAGGTCGAACGAGCGAGAGGAATAGAGTCGACGTGATCAGTCGAATTAAAGAGGGGAGAATAGATAGGGAAGAAGCAAATGGGGATAGAACAAATACTCTCATTACCCTTTTCAATGCACGTCCCGACTGACACTGCTCCAGCGCGCACCGATCGTACCGAGCGGCACCCTCGAAACCCCCACTCTCTGCCACCGAGCACGCTACCCCACTCTTCACACAGGACTGTATGTTGATACGGCGGACCTTCGACTCCTCTATCCTTTTTATTATATCTTTCATTTAAGAAATGCAATTATTACGTTATGTCTTATTTACTATTAACAATATATTCATATCGATTATTTCCATTCGTCATCGATATATAATAGAGAAAATGGTAAAAATTCATAACATTTTTCTGAAGCAAGTCGTTAAACTATAAAAAGTAAAAGGAATTGCACAAAAAAATGTACGAAGGAAATGTTATTTGATGAGATTCATCGCTGTACGAGGGTAATGAAAGTGCCTTATACAATGTTGGTGCAGAAACAGGAAACAAGGTCGACAAGGGACTTAGTGGATTTCGCATGTATATATCTTTTGTAGTGTGGTAAAGCGCTAAATGAAGAATCTATGAGGCGATTATCGTGAGAAAACACATTGTTCATAATATCACGTGCAAAGAAAATGCGAAGGTTTGCTCGCGTGTTTATACGGAGGGGAAAATCTGAGTAACCTTTTCTCATGAATGTTTTGATCTCAAGAACCTCCCTTCATTCGAATCTCCTCCTTTTTATTCCTTTTATTTTTCTTCCACTTCGTTTTTACTTTAAAAAGTTCAAAACGTCAATCTTCATAATTTTTCCAACGCATTCTTTCGTGCGATCCAATTTCAAACGCTTCGGTTTGGACATGTCGAGCATCTGGTTAATCTCTCGGTCTCTCGAAATCGGACACTTCGATGCACGTGCACACTTCCGAAACCCGTGAAGCACTCGATCGAGGTCCTTCGCATTCTTTTTTTTGCCCGTGTTTTGCTCACGAGTCATTTTGTTTAGAAGGAAAAACACAAGTAAAACTTGCAAGACAGATATGATGTTAGATACCGATCGATAAGTAAAGCGCTTGCCAACTAAATGAAGATTACTTTGATCAATAAAATCATAGTTTTCATCGAATCAATCAAACACGGTTAATAAAAATGAATCTAATCATCGACTATCCGTCCATAGTTATAATTGCCTGTTATCGATTAAGATAGATAATTATAAGGCAATTTTAATATAATCAATTTTACAATCGTTTAAAAGACTTCTTGATATCGTTCGCTTATAAAATTCGCGCCAAAAGGGTATATCTATTCTCTCGTACGGCCCTGCATTGACTATTCCCTTCGTTGTCCTCTCATATCCGATCTACCATCCTTTTTCTATCCTGTTCCCTCTTGTCATACTTTCTCTTTTCTTCTTTCGTTCGTTCAGCGAACAGCAACCGCCGTCAAAGCCGCAAAACGCGCATCATCTCGTCGTTCGTTCGGTCATTCACACATACCGTCTGTATACCTGTTTTCAATGTTTCAAATGTATTAACTACTCGTCTAAATATAGAAAAGATACACATAGAAATGAACAACTTCTAGCTTTGCTTCTCAAGCATTCGTTTTGCTTTCCGTTTCGTCTCCCTTTCGATTAAAAAATAAATACAAAAACAAAATCAATTTCCTCGTGTACTTGTCGCTGCCCGGATGCGGCCATCCCTACTCTTTTTTCTTTTTCTTTTTTATTCGTACGATGTACCTCCGTTCATCGAAGATCCTATTTCAATTGATTTCCTATCGTTCTTTCTCGATTCTTTTCTTTTAATCTAACATTATCAAAGATCAGCTTTACAATGACACAAACTTGAATACAAAATGGCCGAATTAATCTATTAAAATATATGGAACAAATCGAATCGAAACGTTATTTATGATTTATATTGTATATATACAAGAAGTTAAAGATATGTACAATAATGTAAAGTTGTATTTTCTAAAAAATAATGATATTAATGACGCAATGAAGATTTATGTAAACCTTTGAACAGATCCAATGAAATGCATCGAACCAAAAAATGCCCGACATATTGCATATATTAATCCGTTCGTGGCGCGTTATTCAAGAAGATTTTGAAGGCGAAAGAAACAGGGCGACTGCCAGGTGTGACGCTAAATAACAAAAGTGCACTTGACTACGTCAAAATGAACAAAGCGTTAAAATTTTTGCCAGCGCAACCTATCGCTTTTTATCAAGACTATTTACGATGAATAATAAAATATATTAGAAAGGCAGGAGAAGAGGACGAACTTCACTCTATGTGATTGTGCGTGCATAGAAAGCAATGACGTTGCGTTGTCCTCGTATAATGGACGTGGTATTTCTCGGAACAAACTGGATTAAGTGCGAGAGAGATAGTTGATTCTATCTCAAAGAATCTTGCAGATTCTTTGTTCTTGCATTCGCTCAAATGCAAATATAAATACACGATCGATCGTTAAATTCGAACTTAAATTACACGTTGTACTGTTTGTGATATATTTTGCTATTATTATACCTAACCTATTTATTATAATACATTTACGGACGTCTTTGGAGGAAGGAAGAAATAGAGATAACATTGTTGTGTATTACGTTAACTGGTTCGAAGTTCAACGTGCCGTACTTATCTCACGATGATCCCATTCATTTTGGGGTCATTTCCTTATTCTTTCGTCAGTGAAAGCATGATACTTGAATTATACAATTGCAATTTACATCATTTACTTTCGATGATACTGATATAAAGATATTATCCGATTGATTTAAACGACTCGATTATTTCTTTTTATCGAGTCACGAAGATGTTCGAATGGAATCATACTAGTTTCATTAAAGTATTGGTGACAAGAGATATTGCAGAAAATGAATTCTCTTCTAAAATCCGTCAAATCCCTCACAAACAAAAGAAATATATTAGTGAGAGAATCTCTACAAAAACAGTTAAATACAAGTGTGATGGAGATGCAGAGCGCACCAGGTGTCGCAGAAGAAGAAGCAGTTGGAAATTGTGAAGAAGCAATGACATTATGCTCTGTACTGGAAGCTATATTTTTACATGGACTAAAGGATAGTCTTTTAAATAGAGTGACAGAAGTTCTCAGCGGCCCTGACTTTGATGCTATGCCTCAACCAAGTTTTTGGGGACCTTTACTAGTATTCTCCCATCGCCAAATTATTGATCAAATTCAAGCGTTAACACAAGTTACCACTGAAGTGGGTTACTGTAGAGCATGGATAAGATTAGCCTTAAACGAAGGTCTATTAGCAAGTTATTTGTGTTCTATAAGAAGGGATAATTCTGCTCTGAAACCATATTATGATCGTTCTGCCTTCATTAGAGATGCCGATTTAATAGAAATTGCTCAACGATTAATAGAAAGCTTGGATTACATAAGCTTTGAACTGGCTTGCAATAGTAGTCTCTTAAATTTTTGGTCAAGTACTCCTCTGCTTTTAGCTGGTATATGGTCACCTCCCATGAAATCTTGTCCTGTGTTTAGTGCAGTAGATATTGCAAAAACAATAACTACAGAATTAAGGGATAATGATAATCCTGAAGAAGTAGAAACTGCAAGTTCTATAGGTAGTTTAGGTTCCTTTAATTCTTCGCAATCTGCTTTAAATAATATAGCTTGTATTACAGAAAATGAAGCTCTAAAAATTATTTTAAAAGATAAAATTACTAACAATCATCATACTACACAGAAAAATAAAAATGGCAGTCCTGCACATACATCTAAACAAAAAAACATAGAGAAAGCAAATACACAGAAAGTAGAAGAAACTATAAATGAAGTTATGAAAAATGTATCAGCTAGTGAGACACCTACAGAGAATATAGAAACTATGACAATTGACATTAATACTACAATCATTCAAGATGATCATCAAGATAGTAGTTCTCAAGAAAATAATATTGTTTGTACCGATAATATATCTACTACTGTAGGAAATTCATTATTTGGAAGACTAGGATGGTCAACTTCATTTGAAGATTGTGAATCTTCTATGACTTCATCTGTGATATCTCATGGTTCTGGAATGGATGCTCCTCGCACTCCAGGTGATGGACCGACCTATGATGCTCTTATTCAAAGCTATCATACTGCTGGCAATATGATGGTACCGGATCTACAAGAATTTTTAAAAAAATATCCGAAGAAAAAATCTATTGATGAAGAAATCAAATCTCCAACTGCTGCTAAGGTATAAAAGTAAAAATGTTATATATTACATTATTAAAATATATAATATTATATTAAAATTTTTTTATAGATTGTCATAAATTTTGATGAGCAACTAGGAAAGTTGCCAAGAGAAAAAGGCCTTGATATGCAAAATTACAGCTGTTTCAATTGTGGCCACGCTATTGGTATGACGTTTTCAAAGGCACATGTTTGCTCCTTTTCTGCAAGTTATTATTGTGCAGATTGTATGGCACAAGGAGAATATATAATACCATCACGTATGATTCATAATTGGGATTTAAAACGTTATATGATTTGTCAAAAAGCTGCAGAGTACCTGAAAGATTGTTCTACTTTATTAGATTTAAAAATTTTGAATCCAAAAATATATATGGCAGTAGATATCATGGCACAACTACAATCTTTAAGAATACAATTGAATTTATTGAGAGCTTATTTGTTTACTTGTCGAGAACCTGTTATTGAATCATTGCAAAAAAATGTTGCCCCCAGAGATTATTTATATGAACATGTTCATCAATATTCTGTTTCTGATCTTCTTGATATACCTAATGGTACTCTTGCTCAACAATTACAAAGAGTAGTTGAGTTTGCACGAAATCATGTGATAAATTGTTGGCTTTGTAGTCAAAAAGGATTTATTTGTGAAGTATGCAATAATCCTAAAGTCATCTATCCTTTTGATATAGATTCTACATATAGAGTAAGTACATTTCTAATTGCTTCATGAAAAATTGTCAGATCTATGTAATACACATAAAATTATTTCAGTGCGGATCATGCAATGCCGTATTTCATGCAGATTGCTTAAATGCATATAAACCATGTCCGAAGTGTGAACGTCGGCGTAAACGAATGGATCTTCCTCTTTTAGACATGGGATGTACAGAATTACCACCTGAATCGACATTAACATCTGAAAATAATATTGACTAATATTATATAACCTTGATAATGTGTTAATATTATTTGATTTTATGATTTGTATAAATTTTCTTTTTAATTCTTACAGTATTGTCTTATTTATAAATTCTTATTGTAGATAGTCATTTGTACATTGGTATAATGAAAAAAAAAAAATTATTTTTAGCAATTAAACAATGTCTATCTAGCAAAATCCCAAGCTTATTGAATAAACAATATTATAAATATTCACAAAGTTCGTATATAAAAATTACAGCGAGTTTATTAATTTGGACTTTATATATTTTTTGATGATTCTAATGTGTATATTAATGTTTATGTAAATATTTATTGAATTAAATGTATATTGTACAATAAAACAATTGCCTACAAAAAGGCATAGTTATTGATAGTCATAAAATCTACCAAATACTTTTGACACATTGAAGTATGTTTATTATATTTAAATCTTCGCTTAATATATATTCTAGAAAAATTCATTATTGATATAAAAGAGTAATGTTTTTATAAAAAAAGATTAACAATAAAATTTATAATTGCATTATTAGCCAAAAATTTCTATAACATAATTTTTATTAGAATTTTATATACAAAAAGTATTAAAATATATGAAATTTACTGACTTATATCTATTATCTATTACATTTAATACTGTTAGTATGTATGCAATGTAGTTTAATGAATTGGCATGTCCAAGTTGTTTTTATTCACATTTATCAAAATTCTATTTTAAAAAGATTAATACATGAATTATATTATCTAAAATTTTTATTTTTATTTTGATTTACTAATATGCAAATAATAAGTTATCTTAAGTAAAATATCTGGTAGACTAGAAATAATCCATTGCATTACATGTAAAAATATTCTTTTGGCTGAGAATCATGCATGATATTTAATGAATTATTACACTGACATATTAAAACATTTTTTTTAGAAGAATCTTTTATAAAATTTGCATGTAATGAACTTTTCCAGCCTATCTTATATATAAGGCACAT
Source organism: Vespa velutina (assembly GCF_912470025.1). NCBI lineage: Eukaryota > Metazoa > Arthropoda > Insecta > Hymenoptera > Vespidae > Vespa > Vespa velutina. The sequence continues at coordinate 8,261,575 of NC_062197.1, read as the reverse complement.
TAATTCTCAATATATTGATGCTTTACAATGTGATATACATAATCATTTTATGTTATCATAGTTATTTAAATTTATACAGTCTTAATTGGATTTATGCATTATTAAATTATGCCGTTGTCAGATATCTATTAATACATGATCATCATCTTTTTATATATAGGAAAATGATTAAATGACGTACATTGTAGGTTTTACTAAAACCCTTATTTTCAGTTACTGCTTAAAATTGATACTTTATGTGATACTAAAAAAAGATGAAGAGATTTTTTAATTAAACACATTGATTTAATATTTAACAATATCAAAATTGTATTCATGTTAAAAAATTCTTTAAAAAACTTAGCAATATTTTCTTTTTTTGCCGAATTATGACTATAAGATTTTATGTAAAAACCATATATGCTTTTTATAAAATAATAGAAACTTTAGAAATTATAGGAAGAAATGAATAATTTTTTTCAATGTACATTACTATTTTGCATATAAAATCGTATTTCAATTAATATTGTAACTTTATCTTATTATTTTAACGTGTTATAAATATTTTTTTAAGACATTATCTAAATTTAAAACACGTCTATGCACCAGAAGTGCCAATTTTCAATCCATGCTTGGATACAGGTACATATGACCTGCTATCTCAGTAAAAACTGAGAAGCGAAAGGTACTATTTTTATTAACAGCACGCAATCAATAAGATTTTTTTTCGGAAATATATACGTGGTTGTAAATATGTCTATAATGTGAGAGATCAAACATTATACTATCTTAACTACAAATATATGTATATATGTGTATATATGTATCTGTGTAATTTTTACCTTCAGACTGTACAAAATTTTCTATTTATACGATTATGATACTAATAAGTATTAAATTTTTGCTTTTAAAAAACCTCTTGTAATAATACTTATCTTGATCATACTTTATTTGTACATTTGTACTTTTTCACTTAACAATAAATTTAAAATACTACCATTTCGTTTGATTCATAATTTTCATTCAACACTTATGGCAGCATTATAGTTATATTAGCTATATATTTTGATTTTGCAAAAGAAACTTTGTTAGATAAAATTTTATTACTTACATTAAATTATTTAATTATACTATTTTTTTTTTGTCAAAATGTGACTGGCAGCCTTGTCAATGTAAAGTTTTGGGGAAATAAGCTGAAGGCAAAATTGGTTTGTCCGACAAACCAGCTCTTCTTAATCCACCTTGTAGTGCAACATTTGAACCTTTTGTCTTGGTTCCATTTGAAGATATGCATGGATTATTGTTTTCTACAATAGCTGGTACAGATGACATACCTGGTACATTCCCTGATAATTTATTTAGAGTATTAATGCGATCCATTGGTGTACTAGTACTAGAAATTTGTCCAGTCTTGTTAATAGAAGATAAACCCATTGTACTATCTCCTACTCCCACTCCCATAGATCTGGCAGAGGTACGAGTAGTTTGATTAATATTTGGATTTTGAACTATAGGATTTTTTAATGGCAATCCTGATAATGTAGTAGATGGCATAGTGGCAGGTGCAGGTGTTCGTGTTTCAAATCTATTTGCATATAATTTATTTGATCTTGGCAAAGTTAGCTGTACCGATGAAGGGATAGTAACCGGAGCTGGAGTAGTAGCACTCTGAAGTGGAGATTGATTATCAGCTAAACGGCGATTCAACCAATTAATTACTGTAATCAAATATATGCAAATTTAATGAAATAGTGATTGTAAATTAATATGAATACTTATAAAAATAAAAGAAGTTATTGCATTTACCATTATCATTATTTTTTATTATTTTATCTTTTTCTTCCAATTGATTTTGCAATACTTTCACTTGTTCTTTTAAGTGTTCTGTTTCTATTTTTGCCTCTTTAATATCTTTGTTTAAACTTTCCATTTTGCTTTCTAATTGACCAACTTCTTTTTGTTTACTGTCTAATAATCTTTCTTGTTCCAATGCTATACTTGTTCTTAGTTTTAATTTAGATTTAGTAGAAGCTAATTCATTTTGTAATTTTGTTAATATTTCATTAGCTTTTACTAATTCATCGCTTAAACTTCTCAAAGAATTTTGTTTACGTTGTAATTGACCTTCCTTATCAGCTAAAAGTTCTTCCAATTGTTGTTTTTGTTCTTTTGCTGTTTTTAACATTTCTGTATGTTTATTAATGATTACACCCTTATCTTTTAATTCCTGTTCAAGTACAGCTACTTTTGTACGTAAACCATTAACAGCTTTATCTTTTTCGTGATAATCTATATCTAATTTTGAATTTTGTTTTTTTAGAAAAACTAATTCTTTTTGCGCAACATTTAATTCTTTTTCAATATTCTGTAATTGTTTACTTTGCTCTTTGTTAGTGGCTTCAAGATATGACAATTTATCCTTATAACTCATATTTTGTGTACGCAATTCAGCAAGTTCAGAATGTAATTGTTTTAAGGTTTCTGTATGCCTATGTTCTAATTCCATTTTCTCTTTATCATTTTGGCGCTGCCATTCTAGCCTTGCCTGAGCAAATCTATTATACAATATCAATATATATCAATAATTTATAAATATAATGTATATAAAATATAAGTAGAAAAACATGAAAATAATATAAAAATTAAAGATATCTACCTGTCCTTCTCAATACTTATTTGCTGAGTAGAACTAATTTGAATTTGACTTTTTTCTGCTAGATATCTTTGTTCTAATTGGTCTAATTCTTTAGTCTTCGATTCAAATTTATTAGTCAAATCATTTAATCGCGTTTCTAACCCAAGTACATCTCTACTTTTTTGTAAAACATTCTCTTTTAATTGTTTTATTTTCATAGCCATATGAGTTCTCAAATCAGAATCGTTAGCAGGAGATATAAATAAACTCAAATGGCAAAGATGTTTAAAATTATTAGTTTCAACCAGCTTGAATGTCCATTCTGCACTTTCTTCTGCTAATAGCAAAAGAAATTTGGGTGGTGCTTTTGACACATTGGAACCAGGTACATTGCATTGTTCTAATAAACATATTAATTGTGTTGCGAAATTATCAAAGTCGACTAATAAACCTTGTTGAGCTTTTAGTACTTTAAAATCCTCTTCGGCAATAAACAAGGAATATAAAAAGCAAGGATCATCATCATCTGACAATAAGACACATAAACTCTGAAATAAAATGTTGCATTCTGTAACACTTTTAATAATTTAAATAATTGCTATGATTTATATAATGATTACAGTTTAATAATAATTTTAATCTATATAAAAACATGTTAATGTTATAAAATTTATTAAATATCGTTATTTAATAAATAGAAGATATAATTTCTACTAGAATTTGGACACAAATCATTCACAGGTTATTCATATGAAAGAAATAATACCTTGCGACAAACAGGACTAAGACCAGCATGAGTTTCAACATTCACTCTAAGATCACGTTGACGTTCTTCTTTATGTTGAGGTTTTATATAAACCTTTTGCACTTTAGTATACAACACTTCGACATTGTTCAATTGGAGGCCAGAATCAGCACTCGTTCCGCTGCCTCCTATACTGTTCAAATAATTCATTCTTCACCAGCTCTTTTAATAAACATTTGTAAATCTCGAGTCATTAAATAATTTAAACGATAATATTACATTTCGATTCATCTGTTTGAAACTTTAAATATCTTTTGAAACGAAAGAACGAAGTTTCAAATTATACATCACAAATCGACGCACGCGTAACGCAAGTGCTGCCATCGAAACAACACGCGCCGAAACTATAATTTGGCCTTCTGCTTTCTTCAGCCCTCTTTTCACTTATTTTATTTGTCTTCTATATTATATTTTACTGTTTATATTTATTGTACTTATGTGATACGAGTAATGTAGGAAATGTTCAATGTGGTTTAATATTTAAGATATATAATGATTAATCTTTTGTTTCGCTGATAATATATGATTAATTTAAGAGTAATATTACTGTGTATTTATATATCTTTTTATGTATATATGTATATTTATCAATTTAGCTATGTTTATATATTCATATAGTTCGGTATTTTTATTTTGTATGTAGTTGTGTTTGCTTATATATGTTTCTTGTGTATAGATTTTTCGTTTTGGTAATTTCAAGGTACTAATAATTAATAATAATTAATAAATTAATATTATTTTTTTGTTTATTTTTATTTTAATGTACAGTAATAATAACTGAACAATATCATGAACTTAATATTCATTAGTATTAAAGAAACATATTGATATACAGCATAATAATAAGAAATTATGATTAACAACATACATGTCACTTCTGGTAAGACGGGATAGTTTTTAATATAATTAAGTATAAATTATTATTGATTAAGCTCGTTTTTTTTTGGCCGTCAGTTGAATGAATTTCCGTGCGACCACCACAATCGCACGGAAATTTCATGACGACATGTTATTTTCATATTGTCGTTTTCGCTTTTTTTATTTATTTTTATTATATTTTTTCTATTAGCGTTCCATAATATGCATATAATAATTATATGTATTTATTAAAATAATTGATTGATCACAATTTAATATTTTTATAATTAACAATTTACCTTATTGATTGCCTAGTTTTCTCATTATAGGTTGCCTATTTCTTTCATCAAAAGAATCCTACTTTTTTCAAGTATTAATTCAAAATTCTTTCCATTTTACCTTCTGTAATACTTGCTATTTTATTATTGAAAAATTTAAGATTCTCTTGAGAAATATAGTACATATATATACAGATATTTTACTCTGGTTCATTCAAGCGTAGGCGTGCAAAGTCTTCAAATACAATATTATCATCATCATCGTTTGCATAGCAAGAATTTTCATAGCGAGCTCTATCAATGCTCTTGCTCTTCTTCATCATGGCCTTTTCCTTTTCAACAGCTCCTATGGTAATAGAAAAAGAAATATTAAATTTGAACATTCATATATTTACGATTATAAATGCAATATAATCGAAATTTTTTTCTTACCAGGAGTAGGATGCATTAATTTAAATGGTACATCTGTGATCAGTTCACCTCCCAAAGTGCCGCAGTTCAATTTTACTCTCACAGAGTAAGAAATAACAATACCCATTGCTTCTGCTGGACATTTACCTTCTTGCACCATGGTTGAAGATGCAAGATTTACATCATCATCCTATGATATATGAAAATATATCAATAAGGAATTAGTAAAACATTTCAAAGAGAAACAATTTTATAACATTTATTAAATTTGCAGTACCTTAAGATGTCCATCAAGAGCAATACCACGGCGATCTTTGTTACTGCTAGCCAGAGGTACAAGGTAAAATTGTTTTGTAAAGGATGCACCGGGAGTAATTGGGCAACCTTCACGAGTTTCTAAGCTAGCCACATGTCGTGAAAACTGAGCATTGACCATAGTAACTTCGCAGTGTTGCACCACAAAAAGCTATAATCATAATATTATCTTTAGTACAATGCCTCGATAAACGAAATATTTTTAGCATATTATGTGCACCAACATAATGTACCTTAATATTTTTCACTGCTTTCCTAGAATTATTTGTAATTATTACATTAGCTGCCACTTTTTCTCCATGGTAGTATATTTCTTTGTCAAGTGTAACTTCTAAGTTGAGTTTGCCCTGAGAGAAAGTAAATCCTTTTGATACAAGTGAGCTTGGAAGTCTGCGTCCTCGTATTGGTGGTGCATATTGTAGTTTCTTGATAGTCAATGCCACGGATGATCTCTTATGGCCCTATAATAAAAATTAATATTGTTCTTTGTTATTTTCTCTGTAACGTTGTTAAATATTTGCTTTCTATTATTCCTTGCTCTTTTTGTTTAGATTACCTTATCTTCTTCATTCTCTCCAACAAAAATTTTGACGGTATAGTCAACACCCAATGGTTTGCCCTGATCATCATCTCCAGGTTGAAGGGTAACAGAGCTCGGAGAGTTCTGAGGAAATTGGAAAAGGAATGGATAGGCATTTGGTCCAAGTCTTTTCAATAATCTTTCTTGGATTGCAGTCATTTCTTGTTTTTCTTTTTTCAAAGGAACTATTTGATCTCGGCAGAGAATCAATTCCTTGCTGAATTTGACACCCATTACTTCATCTTCTTCTCGGCCAAAACGATAGGTAGTAGTTACCTGAATAGGAACAATAGGTTTTTGTTAATAACTTTGTATGTTGTGAGTAAAGCTTAGGAAATACATATATTTATACCAACCTGACCATAAACCTTTCGTCCTTGGAGGTAATCATTTTCCACGACAATGATGCCATCGATAGGATCCACATGATCTAGATGATCAATGAAGTCTCGTTTGCCCAGGTAGACAGTGACCTTACCTGTTAGTATATAGATGTATGATATACATTATATCATGAAAATAAATTTGGTGGATAATTTTGATTTGGAAAAATGATTTGTTTGTATTAGATATGATGTTTGCATTCATATATGTACTGTAACACTTACCATTAGGCGTGGTCTTCTTGAATACCTTGATGGCTACAACGAAAGCCAAAAACAAGATAGGGAACATTTTTTCTACTCAAGCTGCTTAGTGAAGGTTTGTGTCCTACCCAGAAGTGACAGTTCCAAACATTGCAGTGGTGCCTTTTTATACTCTTAACAGGGGCTTCACAACTTGAAGCCATATTACTAATTACATTATTTCATTATGCAATTTACTTAATAAGATTATTAATGCACATCTAGTTAAAACTTTGTTACGTTTTTTATGCGTTTATTCAGTGATTCAGATGCTTTGATGTTAGAATGATAATATGTTTGTGTTATAAGTGAAAGTTATTTTTCTGTTTATTTTTTGTGCCAATTATTTAATTTCATAGTTTTTATATGTGCTTCATATTAATGTGTTGTAATTTTAATAGAATTTATGATCTCAGTCTCATTATAACATTTATTTCAATAATTAATTTTTATGTAAAATAATAAGTATCTATTTTAGATAAAGAAAGCTTTTTTTCTTTTAGATAAAGAAAGACTGATTTAAAATTTAATATTACATTCAATTATAAAAATAGAAAATATGTGTAAAGAAAAATATTAAAAGGGAAAAAAAAATTTTAAAGAATACTAAGAAATCTTTATTTCGTATTATTATTATTATCGTCATCATTATTCACAATGGTTTGTACGATCTGACAATTTACGCATTGTTACAGTTCGTAATATCTTTATTACAAATAAAAGATGTTTATACTAGATAAAGAGATAGGCATATGTAAAAACAAATTGACTACATAATATATTAAAGAAAGGATCATGTTTTGATTTGAAATAGTATTTCAGCTATATAATGTAGCATAACCATTTCAATAATCAACCTTTTCATACATTTTAATAATGCTTCCATTAATCGTACAATTTTACATGATAATTTTACATGATAATCTTAATGCTAACAAATATATATGTCTTGTTCACATGGAACCCTTGTACATACTAAAAACAAAAAGAAGGAAAAAGAAAAAATAGGCATACCAAAAAATAAATTCAAAATAAAATTAACATTTAATTTCAAAAATGCTATTCTTATCGAATTTCATTCGATTTTGTAAAGAAAACCAAAAGAAATTTTAACACATTTCGATCTCCTCCTTGTACACTGCTTTGTATTTGCGATTTCCTTTAGTCATGGATAATATTACAATAGTGACACATGATTTACAAATCTGTAGTATACAAGCATTAATTATTGCATTTCTTAAGGAAAATATCTGAGACGCTGTAGCATTACAACTGTACACTAACAAAGAACTATCACATGAATGTTCTAGGCTATTGTTGAGTACAGTACTTTATATAGCCTCGTACAAGATATTAATTTCAATAGTAGCAGCTCTTATATAAGAACATCCTCGTAATATAGTTCCTTGATACCACCGTACTTGAGTTATGTGACAGTACAAATATTGTTAATTTCAATAGTATACATTGTAAATTTTTTGAGTCTTGCTGTTATTCAGCACGAGTCTACTAAACTTACTTTACTAAATCCTTCTTCCTTCTTCAATGTTTTTTTATTTTTTTTTTTTTTGTTTTTATATTTTATTTATTTTTTTATTTTTAAAGTAAACTATACTGTGGCTTTATCTAAAGATAATTTTTCGAACGAGGTGGCACAGCGTATTCAGCTTAAACTTGAAGCAAAATTTGTTTCACACAGTACAAATCTATAATGGACAAAGAAACTTTATTATAAATTAAATTATGAGTAGACAACAAAATTATATAAATTATAAAATTAATTATCCGAATGTGTGTGAATTTCTTATTTGCAAGAAAAAAAATATTATAAAGATGTATATGGTAATTAAATAAAAATGTTAAAAGTAAACCTCACATAATATTCTTCAGAGAAATGTGTCCTTATAAATAACAATCCTCTTTTAGGATAGATCTGAAATGAAAGATTGTATCAAATATACATACAAATTATGGAAACATAACAAAGAAAAGTATTGTTACATACAACTTGGCGCAGCTGCAGATTCAAATCTTTTCTGTATCTGATCATAGGTGAATTTAACAAAAGCATCATACTGCTCTGAAAGCTTCATATTTAAGATCTGATCATACTCCTCTCGAATTTGTGTTTCCTGTTCTTTCAGCATTCGCTCACAAATCAATCCAACCTAAAAAAAATTATTAATAATGAAGAAAAATATTAAATATAACAAATAGTATGTAGGTAGAATGATAAAAAAATATATATATTACATATTTAAATATCGTTAATTCTAGTAATATTAATAAAAGATTATATATTCATTTTTTATACCTGTCTAAATGTAAAAAGAGGTTTTTCTTTTCCACTAGGAGTATAAGAGCTTGAACTTTGAGCAGAAGGGCTAGATGGACTGGAAGGGCCTTCCATATCTGAAGAATCTCCATTGTTAATTTGAGGATTAAAATATAGTTGTTTGCGTCGGTGCAGTCTACGAATCTCTTCTCTGATATTGGCAGCCATTTTTTCTATTTGAAAGAAAATATGAAAATACAATTAATTTACATAGTAATTATTAAATCAGATAGGCATCCATAAATAAACTTGTACATTTAATCTCATAACGTTTATGGGTATACATATATATATATATATATATATATATACAACAAGTTCGACAATATTATCATATTTGAAAACTCAGTAAAATTTTTAACTCTATTTCAAGTCAAATATAATTAATAAAATTCAAAGCATTAATAGTCCGTTAATTTTACTTATCGCGTGTGTACGCATGCGCACGAGCATGAATTCCAGTACTCGTATGCATGTATTAAAAAAAAAAGAAATAAATAAATAAGAAATGTATACGATTATCATTTTATTATATATGGATTATCAAGTTATTTTTTACGAACATCATTAAATTTCGTATTAGACAAGTAATCGATTCTATCTATGAATAAGTATGATCCGAAAAAAAATATTAATAATCATTTAAAATAATATATAAATCTTACTGAAAACAGAGTATAAAGACTTAAATAAATATATTCAAAAGATAAAAATAAAAAAACAAAAAAAAGAAAAGACAAGCTGCAAAAATTCGATCACGCATAGACATTCTTCCAAGGAATCCTGTCCCCCACCCCTCTTTCTGATGGTGTGGTAGTGGTGGTAGTGGTAGTGGTAGTGGTAGTGGTAGTGTAGTGGTAGTGGTAATGGTAGTGGTGTGGTAGTGGTAGTAGTCATACAATAGAATAGTAGGGAAGTATAGGAAATTTGAAATCATAAAGAGAGAACATGTTATAGCCATCCCTTCTTCTTCTCGTATCGTAAGGCCAGGTGAGTAAAAAAAAATGGCCGTAAGCTATAGTAATTACCAGGAGTTAATTTGTGAGTAACGTCGCCAAAGGGCGAGGGATTTTGTGATCCCGGATTGTTCTGCGCCGATGTACCGGGCGAAACGCACATCGGAACGCATCTCCGTCGCTTGCTAGGACGACCATGACTGTGCACCGGGTCGAACTCCAAGGACCTCTTTAGAGTGGCGCAGGCCATTTCTTTCGTTCGGCCGTTTCTCGTGTGCGTTGACTGACACCCAGATTATATCGGATTAGCCCCTCTTCGGATGCCGACGATTACGATAGAAAAGACCACACGGTCACCGTTACTTGTACAACGCCCTAAAATATGATTCTCCACTTTCAGCGCGTTTCTTTTACCTAACGCCGAACCGATTTTCCTCAATTTTTCAATATGAAATGTAGGTTGCACCAAAACAAACACTGCGGTGAAACAATATGGCTGGTCAGCACGACTCCTCGGCTAGGAACGATCATGGAGCGAGTGCTTCGAGCATCGACGCACCATCTTTGTTATTCGTAATGCTCGCATTCCAGGCACACCTAAGTTCGATTCTCATGGAGACTAAGCATTTAAGAAAATATATATGCGCCTTTAGGGCTGCAGAAACCGCTGCATCACCGAGTAGACCCTTTCTGATTGGTCCGTTCGTATCTACGCTGTGATTTTCATTGATGTAACGAGATTTTTATTTATACATTTCTCAATGTTATTTTTTTTTGTTTTTGTTATATTATTTTTTATATTCTTTTATTCTATGCATAACTTTTGAACGATGTGTATATATGTACAAAGAAATTATCTTTTATAATATCCACTATTAAAAATCAATGAGCAATATTTCCATTGAAGAATTTATTACACTCCTTGTAATTTATAATAAGAAGAAAAAAAATTCATAAATGGAAAATAATGGGAAATAATGAATTAAAGAACCCAAACTTTACAATTATTTTATTTTTTTACAGTTATACTTTATTTTTTTCAAAATATGAAAGATTTTTAGGATTGCATATATATATTTATGATATATTTTTTAAATGTCTCGATGATCAACTTCGAAATATACAATAAGTTTGAATTTAAGTTTCTTTATATATTCCTTGTGAATGGAATAACTAATGGTTAAATAATAACAAAAAATTTTACAATATAAATGATACAATTTTATTATATAATAGTTATAATTTATCATAGTCAATGGTTTTCATACTTTTTGTTGTATGTTGCATTCTAGATGAATTCGACCGATGACTTCACAAATCTGGGGAATATTAACCAACTCTGCAGATGGATGGAAGGATTAATGTCTGCTTTAGTATTCTCTGTTTACGATTTTTATTGAATTAATATATAATTTGTCCCACATTTTATATACTACATAGAAAATCGAAGAAAATAAAATGTCAAGCCCAGTGATAATTTCTGCTGCTACTAGACATACAGCTACGGTAAATATTCATATGTAGTATCTACAAATTTATTTTATACTATTTTTTGGTTATATTTTCTCCGTAACTACTTTTTAAAACGATCATATATATTTATATATCATATTTCATAAATGTCTAGTAATCTATAGCTTTTATATTTCAAGTTTTTAACATTTCATTTGTATTCATCACTTAGATAATTTCATTCATATTTTTACTCAATGAAAATAAAAAGAAAATAGTATATTATCAATTGTCCTTAAAGTGACCTATAGCATTTTAAGCTCTTATACTTTTAACAACCATACTTTTTTTTTCTACAATCTTACATACAATCTTATCTATCTTGTCTGTTTTTTTTTTTTTTTTTTTTTTTTTTTCTTTTTTTTTTGAGATAATGTAGTAATTGTAGTAAAATTAATATATTATTTATCAATACTATATTTATAAAAGTATTATTTTTTTTTATAATAAATGCAAATATTGATATTCTAGCTTATATTCTTCCATGGTTTAGGTGATACAGGGTAAGCTATTAAAATTTACTTAAAATTTATCTCTTTGTAGTTTTATAAATTTTATAAAAGTATTAAATAATTAATTTCTGTTTCATAGAAATGGTTGGGCCAATCCTATGGCAGCAGTTAGACCATCTCATGTCAAAGTTATTTGTCCAACTGCGTATGTTACAGTATTGTAACAATATTTTGGTAATATCAAAATTATTAAAAAGAAAATTAAATATTTCTCTATTATTTTTTAGACCAACAATGCCAGTGACTCTTAATGCAGGCTTTCGAATGCCATCTTGGTAAGTTAATTCAATAAATATTATAGAATGTTTAAAAAAGTAATATATATAATAATTTAATTTAATTTAGTTAAGTAACATTAAATTGACAGGTTTGATTTACGATCTCTGGATCCTACTGGTCCAGAAGATGAAGAGGGTATACGTAAAGCTGCAGAATATGTTCGTAGTCTAATTGCGCAGGAAGTTGCTGCAGGTATATCGACAAAAAATATTGTCTTGGGAGGATTTAGTCAAGGTGGAGCTTTGGCTATATATAGTGCGCTTACATATCCAGAACCATTAGCTGGTATAATAGCTTTGTCATCTTGGCTTCCTTTACATCAAAAGTTTCCTGCAGTAAGTTTATTTCAAATCTTAATAATATTGCTAATTCTTTAATTTATTTTTACTATTATTGCTATAATTAATAATACTATTTTATTCCATTATTAGGAAGCATTAGGAAATAAAAATACACCGCTATTGCAATGTCATGGAGATTGCGATCCTATAGTGCCATATAAATGGGGTCAAATGACTGCATTTCTTCTTAAACAGTTTATGTCACAGACAGAATTTAAAACATACAGGGGAATGATGCATACATCCTCTGAAGAGGTAAGTAGTAAAAGCAATTTTTATTACAATAAAATACCATATTTATTTTGCAGATCTAATTATTTTCTTTTTTTGAAATTATTTATTTTGTTATATTCTTACAAATTTCTAACTCCTAAAATTTGTTTTTTATAGAAAACGTCATTATAAATATGTAATGTTAATACTATTTTTCCAGGAAATGCGCGATGTGAAAAAATTCCTTAACACAGTCTTGAAGCCGTAATAAATTACATTGAGCACATTCTTACATTTTAAGAATTGGTCAGATTACCTTATTATTTAATCAATAATCAAACTGATTAGTTTTAATTTACCTATTACCTCTGGTAAAAGGAAAAAGTAGATACAATTTTTTTATTTTTAAAGGAAATATGATTAGTTAATTAAAAGAGCATTCTTTCTAAGGTATATTTATTTTTAACTAATTAGAAAGTAGAATACTTTATACATTGAAATATCAATTCTTTAACATGTTGTAGCTACTCAAAGTTTAAAATTTTAGTTTAATTTCAGAACAACAATTGTATTGAATAATGCATTTGTTTTAGTATTATGTTGTTAATCTATAGTAGATATTAATAATTTATCAGCTTTTCTTATTCTTTATTCTAAGCCAACTAAAATTTATAAAAAAAATAATACAGAAGTGGCTTTTATAGGTATTCTTAAAGAAAATAAATTGTAGAACCAAAAATTACGAGTAGCTTAGATCTAGGATTATTTATTATTAGTGTACAGAGTATAACTTCACAAAGAAGAGAATTAAAAGCTGTATTATCAGTTCATTATAACATCTTCGATCTCAAACAGCAACTTAAATTATAATTTTGAGAAGAGATATTTTTAATATTTTTATTGTTAAATTATATTCTCCAAAATAAAGCTTCCATATTTTGTTTTTTTTTTGTTATTAGGTACAGTACTTCCATTGAGTTAATTTTATTTTAGGATCGTAAGTCATATAATATCTTTGCATATGTACTATGTATATATATACAATGCATAATAAGATAATTAGAGTTATTTATGATTGCATTTAAGTGTGAGTAATGCTTGAAAATTCTCTGATTAAATTAAAAATAATTATTAGTTGAAGTAAAATTAATGTTTTAAGTCTTATATATTCTTATTATCAATTATTATACGCAACATGAAATATAAAAATTTATTATTAGGCTAAACTTTTATCTATTTCAAACTATTTGTGAACAATGGCTGAATTTAAATGGACCTTGGATCATTTACATTTCCTATATATATGAAAATTTTTCACAAGAGATTATGTTAAGCCAAATTATTTGAAATATTTCTTGACATTGAATTTTAACTCGTTACAGCATTCAATTATCAATTATCATATTCATTACCATATAATTACACTATACAAAGCAGATGTGTTCACAATGCATTTGTTAAAATTGATGTCTTTAAATGTTTAAAAAATAGATTTTTTACTATCCGTTATGAAAATATGAGCGATATAATTAGAAAAATAGTATCGAGAGAAGAAATAAAAATCAATTTTCAATATTAAATTCAAGTTAAAATTAAATTTTACTTGTTTTATTTATAAATAATTAGGCATAAAGTTTATGATTTTTCTCATTCATTTATAATTATTATCAATTAATACAAGTCTATATTTTTCAATTTATATATATAATTTTACAGTTAGTGGTGTGTATATATATTTATGTATAATATATATACACACATATAGGTATGGGTATATATATTATAGATTTATTTATTTATTTATTTATATATATAGGAATATATATATATATATATATATATATATATATATATATATATATATACATACACCTAATTCATTTATATCAAACAATTTGATTGGATAAATTTTTGACCAATCAAATGTAGCTAATATAACTGTCGGATTAATCGATAGTATAGCTGTTTAGACATGAGATATAACCACGTGTTCATAACCTATAATATTTTGGAAATGATATAAAAAATAATAATTGTCTGAAAACAAAATAGTAAAAATACTATCTTCATTTCATGCGTATAAACTTGTATATAATATATAAAAGAATATACTATTTTCTATAAATACAAAGTAAGTGGTTGCGATTTATGAGTGAGTTTACTATACTATATTTTTCTATTAAAATCTTATAGATTCATTTGTATATTTTCTGAAGAAATGTGTCAAGAGCCGTGGAAGCAGAAATTAAAGGAGCGAATGGAAAGAACGCTTCATGTTCGTTATACATATAAAATAAAAAACATAGAAGAAGTAGTAGATTTGTTTACCGGTGATTTTACTGTCAAATTACCACGACAACCTAGTAAAAATTTCCATGTAGAGTTTTCTACCGTTGAAGAAGCACTACAAAATAAAAGAGCTCTTAAAGGTAAAATTGTATATGGAAAACCTATTGTAATTCGAAGAGCTTATTTAAATACGTTAAGTGGCAAACAATTTAGAAGGAAAGGAAAAAAGGTTAAAATACCTGATGTGGAACCAGATGTAAAGTTTACACAATCGTAAGTACTTCTATAGATTTCCATTTCAAATCTATCCTATTCGGCATGATATATAAATATTATTCATTTGACTTAATATCTCTGTTTAATTATAAAATAGAATATTTATTGGGAATCTTAAATGTTTCACAAAGGCTGATGAAATAAAAGACATTTTACCAGGATGTGTATCTGTTACTCTTTTGAAACCATATACAAATACTTTAAGGTAATATCAATCAGAAAAATATATTTGTTTCAATTTATGTACTTTTGTTTTTTTTTATCATTTTAATTGTGAAAAAATATTTATAATTATGTTTCAGGAGTGCAATAGTTAGAATGGAAAGTATGGAACTTGCAGCAGAATACTTATTGAAAAAACGTGAATGGCCATGTTTACATGGAAATAGATTAATACTGAAGTGTGATACTCGAACGAAACATAAGAATAAATCACATGCTAAAGTTGATAATGCTGGAACCAAAGGTAGTGTAAAAAATAAAACTTCTACAGTGGAGATAGAGAACAATTTTTCATCATATTAAAAAGTACCAAATAGTATTGATACTTAGATGAACTGTGTATAATATTTTTGGTGTATGTTAGCATTCTTATAAAAATATCATTAAAAATAGTCGTAAATGATATTAATATTGTTTCATATATTTCAATTATGAAGAAATAATTTACAAAATTATGTTTGTATTTTTTTATAAGATCAGTTATAATATTTGTTCATAGTACTATTTGAGTTTGACCTCTTATTTATTTTTAATTTAAACAAAAAGTAGATACAAAAGAAATACAATATTTCGACAAGTGAAATGAAACTACATCCCAAAAATAAGCTAAAAACACCACCTAGGGAAGCTGCAAATGAATTAGTTTGAGATTAATTATTTTATGATTGAGTAACGAATTAACTTTAATATAGAATACGTACAAATAAGATTAATCCATGAAAGTACCAATTCTCTTCGTTGCAATATCGCCGAATGTCTGGCAAACGTAACATGAAGTATAGTTGCATTTGAAATTCGTGCAGCAGCTTCACTGTTAATTTAAGAAAAATTTACAATTTCAAAGATGTTTAAAAACTAATAATGAATATTAATAGCTATCGGATGATCATTATTTTTACATATTTACTTACTAAAATTTTCCTGGAGAGTATTGGATAGCAGACATAGGCAATGTAGTAACTGCGACTTTGTACGATGTACTTTCGCAATCAGGAAGGCAGTCACATTCTGGATCTTGCAACGTCAAGGTATATGTTTGTAACGTGATACGTGCGAGACAAGAAATATGCGTCAAATTACAAATTCCTACGCCAGTTTTCATGACCGATGCTGAAAAAGATATGCAACCGCAAAGTTTGCGTATTATAGTTTCACGGCAACGAATATAACAATTATCTGCGCGATAGCGATATTTTTTTTGGAATGGCCAAGTCATGTAACATCCTCTAACAGTGGTCGGTAAACTTAAAATTTCAGAGCTGCTAATCAAAGCAGTAGGATACAGTTTAGCTATTGTTTCTTGGCCAGAACCAGCGATAAATTCAAAAGCGGTGGGTCCTGGGTATGTATATTTTTCGTGTATTAATACTTTTATTCCGTCTCCGTATATTATAGATGACATACGATCATGCGAAGGTAAAGGTCTCATGAGAAAAGACACAATATAACGAGATCCAAAATTAACGCTATAGTTGGATATAGATTCTTCCTTCGACCTGTACAAATTAAATGGATCTTAGAGGATTCTAAGGTAGTTGATTTAGGCGAGTTACGATCATAATTATTAATCCAGGAGTATCTTCATTATCATGCTTCTCCTATTTATAAGAATCATCTATCTATTCATATTCTATGAGTAGCGATAACGTGACGTAGCATATAAGAAAGAGCAAACTTCACATTTCAAAGAAAAAGAAGAAAAAACTTTCTCAAGGTGGATAAGTGAGTTTGTTGATCGATCGCAAAAGTCTTACGGTCAAGGTAAATATTTCGTAACTCTTCTTTTACATTTACTCTCAGTAATACTATTCGATCGTGAAGCGAACGTTTTTCTCATTAAATATAATTCTACGATTAATATGTTACCTTCTTAAATTGTCGTGTGGATTTTCGTAATTGAAGGCGCAACATACTCCGTAACGTGTGATTACACGGTTTAACATCTTATCGCACGGTATAATTTTTCCATTCAGTCGACACATTATCACAAAATCTGTGCAGTTGGGGCTAATATTCTCGAATAATTCAGGTAATGATAATCGATTTGCCGTAAGGATTTGTTGTAATTTATCTAATTCTTCTGGATAATGATTCTTCGGATAAATTGCTTCGCGTAAGTATTTTACAGTATGTTCAAAATCTTTTCGCGTTAAACCTCGTGGAATATATCTGAGAACATGAATGTAAAGTTAGAATATTAAATAGTCTTATTTTTAACCGAGAATAGAAAGTATAGAATTATACATTCGCTCTTGCGATGTCAAATAAGAAAGCACTTTCTGTATTGCGGCAATATTTCCATGGCAAAGAGTAACGGCTGGTAATGGGATTATTTTAGTTGGAAATTGAGAGCTGATTATCAGAGTACTCCTGTTTGCTAATTGATGACGATTGTAGAACAACATTGCTAACTTTGCGGCAATCAAGAAAGAGAATGTTATGATAATGACCCATAATATCCTACAATAATGATTGTATGAATTAGACAATATAAATAAAAAAAGAAAAAAAGAAAAAATAAGAATTAAACAATTACCTTATACTAATTGACTTAGCACGAGTTGTATGTTTCATTCCATGTATTGTAGATTCGATCGAGAATTCGTTGAATACTTCGACTAACGTACGCCATATTTTTTTGATCGTATTCACAAGCATATTCTATTATTTATCTATCAAGTAAGTTTTTATTTTCAGGGACTCGTGAAAAAACGCGTTCGAGTTTAAATTCACATTCCGAACTTGTGCGGCGTTCACATATTCAAGTTCGATCAATGATACTACGGTTTCAGTGTAATTCCGATCAATCTAAGTCCCTTTATCACGATTTGACATCGATTTGAAACATGCCAAGCTATGCATTATTGATAGCGATATAAGGTCATAACGGATTTATTCTTTATAGTGCAAAATAAATTAAAGAATTTACTATGTCCCTCTCGAGTTGGATTTTTAGAAATAATTTTATACTTTCTACTTTCATTGATCCTTGTTTTATTGTTCCTGTGGTATAACTTCTATTAAGTTTCAATCTCATTATTGTGATTTATTCTGTATTGCGTATTTATGGTTTTTGTTAGAAAATACTAGTCTTTTTTTTTTTGTTGTTTTGAGATTTTGAATAATAAGAAATTTACATGTAAAATCAATGAATTACACCAATGTATTCAATCGTTTCTTTAAATCATGATCCATCGGTAAATTAGATTAAACATTTATTAAATGCTAAGTGCTTTCTATAGATGGCAGGAGAAACGCGCGGGGAGTTGTAAAACTACTCTTATGGTAACAAATCTTGCTAAGTATAACCGATTAGGCGATTTACTAGTCTGATTGTCTAAACGTCATTGTATTATTCGCGTTGCTTTCAAAGCGATTTATTATTTAATGCATTGCGTGCAATGATCTTTTACAACTGGAGGTGTTTTCAAGTCGATATTACGCGTTTGTGTCGATCCAATACGAAAATGTTAGGAAACGCAAAATAGCCGGCGAGTCCTTTCGATTTTCTTTGCTTCATGACTAACCTATAAATACTCCTTTAAAATATCGTTCTACGAGATTTACAATACATTACAATTTGAACAAATAAAAATTATGGTAGCTCTTCAATATTTTTTTTTGCAATCTACGTCAGCTAAATCGAGTGTAATAAATCGAGTGTGACCTTCAGAACGTTCCGGTATTATAGGTTAACGGCTATTAGAAAACGCTAATCAACCGTTTACATACTATCATTATCTTCGACATTTTGTAAATCACTATGTAATATGTAAATGTGAAGTCAAAGTCATTGTCGCAAGTCACTATTCACATATTGACATGAGTTCCGCGATAGTTCAAGTCATCGAGATGTTCTTTCTTCTAATCCATCTGGAGAATTCTCTTTTTTGCATAAGCAGTAAGGTAACGATAAATTTTACATTTTCCTACGTTTTACGCAATATATTAAAGCCTATATGTCACTACGTGCATAAAATCTGTGTAGTTTTGTCGTTATGCTTTTAAATAGTTTCTTCTTTTGCAGGTTCTTATATTAAAAATCATATAACGTTGTTTATATGATCTGTTTTTGTATACTATTGTAAAATTAAATTATATTTTTTTGAATATATTCTTATTGAAGTTATGACTGGATTAATATGAGAAATGGTTTTTTATATTTTTTACAGAGAGCTTTGGAAATGGAAGTTTATTCGTTTCAGTATAATTGTTTAAACATATGAAAATAATATTGTAGATATAAGCAATATGTTGTGATCTACTTACAATCAATTCCAAGGATATTACATGTAACAAATAATGCTTGGAGCTTATACGTATGATCATATAACTTGATTGCATTAAACATGCAAGCCAAGAAACGTTATTTACTATTATTTGTGACATGTGCGTTTCTTGGTTATTGTTATTTTGGCGGTTATCGCTTAAAAAGTGAAAAATGGACAGGCAGGTCTCAGTTGCCTTACGAGCGATTGCCTTCGTATTTAAGTCTGAACGAAGAATTCTATGACAAAGATTTGAGAGTGTCAAATGGAAACTTACCTGTATCGCAACGTACAAGGAAGTGCCGTATGGAAACATGCTTCGATTTCACGAAGTGCAAGCAAGGATTTACAGTTTATGTATATCCAATTGAAGATATTATAAGTCCATTATACCAAAAAATACTAAATGTTATAACAGAGTCAAGATATTATACGTCTGATCCAACAAGAGCATGTATATTTGTCCTGGCCTTGGACACATTAGATAGAGATCCATTATCAAATGAATTTGTGCATAATCTTCCTTCCAAACTATTACGTTTACCATATTGGAATAATGGAAGAAATCATTTAATATTCAATTTGTATTCTGGTACATGGCCAGACTATGCAGAGGAATCACTAGCATTTGATTTAGGGTATGCTATGCTTGCTAAAGCAAGTATGTCCATATTTAGACTAAGACCAAATTTTGATGTATCCATACCGTTATTTGGGAAACAACATCCTGAACGTGGTGGGGAACCTGGTCAAGCGTTAGAAAATAATTTTCCTAGTAATAAAAAATATGTGGCAGCTTTTAAGGGTAAAAGATATGTACATGGTATTGGTTCAGAAACTAGAAATGCTCTTTACCATTTGCATAATGGTAAAGATTTGGTATTTGTAACGACTTGTCGTCATGGTAAAGCTTGGAGAGAATTACAAGATGAACACTGTCAACAAGATAATCAAGAATATGATACGTGAGTAAGATAAAGTATATGTATTAAATGTAAAACAAATTATTTCAATTAAATATGAATTATTTTATTTTTAGATATGATTATGAGATTTTATTAATGAATTCTACATTTTGTCTTGTCCCTCGTGGACGAAGGCTCGGCAGCTTCCGATTTTTAGAAGCTTTAAGAGCAGGTTGTATACCAGTTATTTTAAGTAACGGGTGGGCGTTGCCTTTTCACGAACGCATAGATTGGACTCAGGCCGTTATATTTTCCGACGAACGATTGTTGCTTCAAGTAAATATTTTGAATCGAGCGTTTACTAGAACATTCATATATAAAACTAAAA
The DNA here is from genome assembly GCF_912470025.1 of Vespa velutina. NCBI lineage: Eukaryota > Metazoa > Arthropoda > Insecta > Hymenoptera > Vespidae > Vespa > Vespa velutina. Next base: position 8,240,592 of record NC_062197.1, on the reverse strand, counting down.
TCAATTAATATGTATATTTCTATAGATTCCAGATATAGTACGATCTGTATCGAATGTGCAGATTCTTAAGTTACGACAGCAGACACAATTTTTATGGGAACGATATTTTTCATCTATAGAAAAGATTATATTTACGGTATTTGAGGTAAAGTATTCGAGATATTTTGTAAAAATTTAATTTTAAATACGTTTTATGCTTTTTAAGTCATAATATTCATATTATAGAATATTCGTGAACGTTTACCATGGGAAGGCACAAGAGAAGGAATTATTTGGAACACTAGTCCTGGAGCCCTAGCCATATTACCGCAATTTGCAGATAGTCAACAAGAACTTCCATTCTCGAACAGCAATCCTGGTAACACTTTCACTGCCATCATTTATTCTCAATTGGGATCTACTGCTGTTCTATATCGTCTGCTTAAAAGTCTCGCAAAAAGTAAATATTTAGATAAGGTAAGTATCGAATGGATATATCAATTGTTTAAATTTTATTTTAAACAATTATTCTAATATTTAAAACGGTGCATTTTCTCTATCAGATAATTCTAATGTGGAATTCGGACATTCCGCTTCCGAGAAGACCACGTTGGCAAGGGATCAAAGCGTCAATAAATATAGTTTCTGTGGATGGTATATCCCAGCGTTTTTATCCGCACCCACTAATCAAAACCAGTGCCATATTATCGCTAGATGAAGATGCCACTCTCAATACTGATGAAATTGATTTTGCTTTTATGGTTTGGCGCTCGTTTCCCGATCGAATAGTGGGTTATCCAGCAAGATCGCATTATTGGGATGATTCAAAGGTAGACATTTAAAATTATTTTTTTTGTTATCCTATTTATAACGTTTTTTCACTAATACATATCTGATTACATATTAAGCGATCTTGGGGTTACACGAGTAAATGGACTAACGATTACAGTATCATTTTAACCGGTGCTGCTTTTTATCATCGTTATTATAACACATTGTATACTGAACTATTAAGTTCGACTCTTCATAAGACAGTGGAGCAGTCGCAGAATTGCGAAGATATTTTAATGAATTTCTTAGTGAGTCACGTTACTCGAAGACCACCTATCAAAGTAACTCAACGGAAACTGTATAAAGATACCACGGTTGCTGGAATCAGGTAAGTATACATTTATGTATGTATGTTTGCTATTAGCAAAAGTATATCTATATCTAATTATATATGTACATCTATTTTTTCATAAAATAAGTCGGATTGAATTAATTTTCTTTTTTAAATCAGATCACCGTGGAACGATCCTGATCATTTTATACAGCGACAAACATGCATGAATACATTCGTAGCTGTTTTTGGATATATGCCATTATTACGATCCAACATGAGACTCGATCCGGTCCTATTCAAAGATTCTGTAAGCAACATGCGTAAGAAGTATAGACAAATTGAATTAGTTAGTAATTAGAGTTATATAAGAGATTCGATCAATTATGTAATTATTTCATTCTTATAATATGCGTCGAAAGTAGACTGCAACCAGGAATCAATCGCGTAATGTTTTCAATAACATTTATGCAAAACAGGGCTTTGATCGATCGATCTTTAGTCCTTGTTCTTTCCTGATGTTGCAAATAAAAAGCCATTATTCGTGAGCATACAGAGAAAATTTACAGATCATTGTAAGTCTTTATGTTATATCAATGTTATTGGGCAGAAAATCAAATGATATTTCATTCCTTTTAGAATGAATAACGTTACCTTGTGCTTCTTTTTTTTCTTTTTTAAGGAAGAAATTTTTTTTAAAGATACCATTAGTATTTGATCTGGTTGATATCTCGTCCTAATGCGATATTGCATTATGTTTATGTACATACATATAAGTCATATCGTAATAATTAATAAACAAGCGATCTGTCTAATATTTTCATTTTTAAAAAAACCAGTTTTCGGAGGTCAATGGAAATACTCGATTAAGTTTAGATCGGTGAACAAGCTTTATCTTAAAAAGAAAAGATAAAAGAGAAAAAAGAGGTAAAAAAGAGGAATATTCTGTAACGATTTTTTGATCTATCAATTTTGTCTACATTGCGAATCTTTATCCATTTATACTTGCAGTTAAGTATTATTGGAACAATATAAGGCCGTGGGAACTGATGCAGTTTCATGAGTATCTCGTGAATCTTTGAAACACTAACGATACTTGACATGTAAAAGTATTGAACTTATTAAGCAAATAATAATCAAAGAATCGCTACAGAATTTAGTTTGTTTCGTTTTTATACTAATGAAAAAAGAAAATTACTTTTTTCTCTTTTTATACACGAGTTTGTTATTTAAAAGATTGTATTTGATAAATAATAACGGGAAATATATATCGAGCTGATTTCTACGATACTCTTACAAAACTTTTCAATGTGCGCTCATCGTCGTTTTACGTTTAATCGTATATTTGTAATTATATTTAAAAGTATAACACACAGAGAAAGAAGAGAAAAAAAGAAAAGAAATTTACTCGACAATTCCGAGAAAGATATTTGGTAAAAATGTTTGCAATCATGTCTAGTCGTTTACACCCGATTCAATCACTGAGGACGAAGAAACACAAAATTCTGTGACGCAATGAATAAAAGAGCAAAGATACATTATTGGAGATTTTGTATAGTTTGCTAGAAAGGAATCGGATTTATACACGATGTGTTCATGATTATCGCGTAATATATCGAGATACAACTTGATTTCTTTAAGTAGGATTTTCTATGTAAACTGTTACCCGTAAAATAATATTAGTGCTTTTATATGGTTGAAAGAAATAAACTTTTTTTACATGGAATACGCGCATCTTTTTCCTAGTTGATAATATTTGACAAAGAGTACTAGAAAAAGAAAAAAAACAAAAAGATAAAAAAAGAAGAAAATATATCAAAGAAAGAAACAGTAGGATTCGTGAAAGTTGTTCAAGCCGGATATATTTTATTTTTCGCACAAGATCTTTCCTCGTTCTTTTTTTTTTTTTATAATTTAAGAATTGCGAAGATAATTTTCTTGTCAAGCAAGATCATTTCGGGGTTGGATAAAAAGTTTTTGAAGAGGTCAGTGGAGAAGTGGTTCTTTTGTGGGACCATGATGTTGAGAGAGACCCCCGATATGGGCTCCAATACTCCCTTCTTTCTTACTGCTTTGCTAGAAAGGTGACTATGCCAAGAAGACAGGAGGTATCGAGCACGCCTCGCGTATACCCAGTCACCTTTCTCTCTTCGTGACCGTAGCATATGTTTTGCGACCGTCGATGGCGCTCTCGCGGCTTTGAAAACGGCGCTATCATTAACGCTGCTCCATCGGTCTCGTAAGCTTCGCTTACGTTGACTCCTCCCTCGAAAGGAGTTTTTCTTTTCTTTCCGACGGAAAAAGCGTTTCGAGTTTGTGTTTATTTTCCTGCTCGAATTTTAGAACCCGCAAGAGCGTCACGTACAGTCGATTTGATTTTCTTCTTGATTTTTAAATTATCTTTTTCATTTTGTTTCTTTTCTTTCTTTCCGTTTTTTGTAGTCCTTTACTTTCTATCAATTTTCTTTTTTTTCTTCTACATTGTTTGATAATTCGTGCTCAAAGGAGAAAATCTATTTAATACGATCGGACGTCCGTATCTCTTCGCGTGTGTATGCGCTCGCGCGCCATTACGATAAAGAAGGGCTGCTTTTACACATAGCCGTGATATTTAAATTTTCTTTATTCACCGTTCGCGTTGAGAAAAATATACAAAATTTTGATTTACGTTAAAAAAAGAAGATACGGGAAGATGATATTCTTCAGTGGTCTTTTGCTGTTCCTGGCCGTATTTTCGAGAGTGGGTAAGTTATGATCGATATTTTCATTTACGAGGGTAGTACGATCGATTTGTGGAGAACAATTTCCGTTCGATTCGTTTTGAATTTTTTCTTTAATTTATTTTATGCTATTTTATCTAAACTTACTTGATTAATTTATTTTTTTTAGATCAATACTATCCAATTTGTGATCTTGTAAAGAAAGTAAAGATCTAACATTTTTTCTAAGCAACTTACTCTCAGCCGTTTCGTTTAACGGTACGTTAAATCCGTGGTAGGTAAATCGTGTTTGAAGGACGTTAATAGAACAGTGAATGTTCGCACGTTCTCCGATTCCTCTTCTCGTAATTTGTAAATAAAAAAGAGAACGGTTTATAATAATGATAAATAATCGGTGAATAAACGTAAGATAATGAAGGAAATTATTTGAAACGAAAAGGAAGTTCATTTAAAAAGGAGATATCGTTTGTATGATGATTAAAAAATTCAAGGCGCTGAACTCGAAAGGATAGCAATTGAGAAAGCACGTAGTAGTCTAGTGACTGACTACTACCCTGTAAAGAACCATTATATTATAGCTGACGCTATATTGGTCGATCCGATCTTTCACTGGCTCGCGCTTTACACGCGAAAATGTCAGTTTACGTAATGACTGCACGGTTGGTTATCTGGCACACGCGGAAATCAAGCATGGCAAAGCGAGCTCCGATCCCCGAGGGTAAGCCCGAGGGTGGACTTTGCGTCTTGTGTGAGATAAATTTTTTCGTTTATCTTGCCATCTTGAGCAAAGAGCTTGGAGATTTTCTTCCTTCGTTTTTTCACATTTTTATCTTTATTCACCGATTTAAATTCTTTCGTATCTTTGAAACGTTGGCAAATCATTTATCAAACAAATCAATCTCTTTATTTCTCTCTTTTATTTGTTAGGATATTAGGAAACATTCGTAAAGATCGTTCTCATTTTGCAGTTTAAATAGTAGCTAGAGTCTATAAGGCGTCTCGATTGCGACGTTAAAATCGAGCCGAGTCGAGACGATCTTTCTTCCAAGGGGTTGCCTAAGCGCGAGTATAATACAATCGAAACACCTTGAATGGTATCGAAGCGAATCAGCTTGGTCGCGAGAGAAAGGGGGAGGGGATAAGTTTCGCCTCGCTTTACGATTAAGACAAAGGGAAATGTTAACGGCTATGTTGTACCACATTTCGGTAACACGCTAGATGAGTTTGGTGTGGAAACGTTGCTTTTACGAAATATCCACGGCCGGAGGTAATCCAAAGAACGTTGTCCGACTATGTAATCGAGCTGTCGTTCAGAATGAAATCGAGAATTTCTTCCTATTTTTTGTTGTTGGTCAACGACGATCAAAGATCTTGGGATTGATGCGAATTAGTTAAGAGAATGGGAGGAAGAATGATGGGAATCACCGGTTTAACCCTCTAACTCTAATTAAGAGAGATGAGATCGAGTGATATCGAAAGACGACAGGATACATCCGAATCGCTTATATGAATACGTCTATTGAAAATAAAAATAATCAAACGGATATTAATACCATATGTCGTAACATTTATAATTGTATTATATGTAAAATAGCTAAATATTGATAAAAAATATTGCCACGTTTTCTGATTGTTCTATTTATTAGAAATATTTCATAAAAGCAATTAGAATATTCAGTTACAAGTTTTACACCTTAGGTTTCCATAAGATCTCTTCATGAACAAGGAAAATCCTCAAGGCAGAATTATAGAGCCCGATTTGGTTTCGAGCGTAGGTGGGAATACATATTAAGGTACATATACATATAGTAGTGAGTGGTATCGTTCGCGGCTATCGCGGATAATTTACAGTCGTGCTAAAATTTACGTCTTGTAATTTATCCGTCAGGATAATGTATCCTTTCAAGCGGAACGCGCGCTCGGAACGGATCGTGAGCTCTTGGCACGCGGCATCAAGAATATCCTCAGATAAGGATGGCAAATTTTAGCTAGAGGCAAGATCAAGGGCCTGCTTCTCTACATTTTTCAAGGATCGATATATCGCCTGCTTATCGTTATTATCCGTGTATTCATAAAATAAAGATATTCTTTTAACGAGACGAGATAGGACGGTAATCCACAAAAAGAGATAAAAAGCGAGAGATAAAGAGATACCATTTTTTGATATTACTTGAGAAGGCAAGAAAACATAGAAATACGTTACTTTTCCGATCTACATGCAAAGTAGAAGTTTGCATGGAGCTCGAGCAAACGTCGGTGTCCTTCTTCCAGGATCCCATCGGCACCCACACTGTATCCTTCTCTCTTTCTCTCTTTCTCTCCCTCTTCCTTTTTCTTTCCTTTTTCTCTCTCTCTCTTTTTCTTTCCTTTCTCTCTCTCTCTCTCTCTCTCTCTCTCTCTCTCCCTCTATCTTTCTCTCTCTTTCTCTCTCTTTCTTCCTTGGCAATTACGAGGAGAATTTACAACAGCGTACATAAGCCGTAAGGAGGGGTCCGAGTACTCTTGCCTATTATATTCTCTTGGTTGTGTTATACATCGGTGTTCGGCTCCATAGGGTTCGCCTCTTTGCAATTACGAGAAAGAATTTACCGCGGGCAATGCGCCGATATCGCTTCTTTGACTTCTCTCTTGGTTCTTGCTTTGAAAGGAACTTTGTGATCGTCTCTTGAAAATGCAACTTTCGTGAATTCTTATGCTAAGTCGTTGTTCTTTCATGACACTAATTATTATAGGATATAATATTACTTATGTAACATTCATTTGTTCACTTATTGCACTATTGTTACTTTTTACACGTGGAGAACGAGTTTCGAGGATTTCTGAAATCATAACTTTTACTGGAACGATTAATTGTCCTTGAAACAATGTGTAATAGAATCGTGTAATACAATATGTAATAGTAACAATATAACATCGCACTTAAGAGTTTTAACGTACTCATACGATTGAGAAAGATTGTTACTCGTAACAATAACGATTGTTATTGTAAAATTATTATTGTTGTTATTGTAAAAATTAGATATATTAGTAGTCCTACTTTCATTTCAATTTTATTGGAAGCAGTACGCGAAGCTTTATCACGAGCTACTATGGTCTATTACGTAATTATATTTATTTCCTTCGATTACCAGACAGACACGCTTATCAAATGTCAGACGTCGATTATTCTTCACGATTACCAACGACAACCTGCGAAAGTAACACATAGTATCGTCGTTACCTAATATGGTTGCTAGATATTCTACAATAATTCTATCGTACGTCTTTCAATGTTAGTTTAAGAGAATTAGAAAACGAATCGTCGAATATATTAAATTTTCTCAAATTAATTCATCAAAGAATTTGACATATCCAAATTTCATTAACTCTTTTACTCGTAATTTACTTATGTGCATTCAAAAATGCGGTAATTATGATACTTCTTCATTGTCACTAAACGATCTGTCTCTTAACGATTTTTTTATTTTATTTCTTTTTAAGATAGGCTATTATTATAATTATATATTATAATATTAAAGTGAAAGTTACAGAAAAATGGTCGTTTATATGACGTATGTATTTCGTATTATATAAATTTCTAATAGTTTTCGCGAATATAGAAAGAGACGATATTTTAACATTATTTTTGTAGGATTTTCTTGAAGGGCCGACTTAGGTAGAGGATCGCGTAACAGGCACGTTGAAGAACACAACTCCTCGGCATGGCTATTGTTTCGCCGTAGGAACGGAGGGGGAAGCGATAAATTATTTAGCTATAAAGGAGTACCTGTAGAACGTATTCATAGCACAAGGGCATGCCGTTAAAGTAAAGTCGAACCTTCACGTCCGAGTGTTTATTGCGCGAAGGATCTTGCCGAGTCTGTGTCGTATACGTCAGGATTTTTTTGAGACGCGATACTTCGCCCACGCATTGTTAAGTTCAAATAAAGAATTCTATGCTATAATGATTTAATATCTGCCGATCGCTTCTCCAACTCGTAAAAGGATTTTCTTCCTTCTACTCCTTATTTTGGACAGTCTCGAGACAGTAGAAATCTTAAGAGAGATAATAGGAATTTGTTCATTGTATTAAATATTTTTTTAATTGGTGTTAATAACAATGTAAATAATCTTGAAAGAAAATTTTAAGAAATCTCTAACAAAGATTTATTTATCTCGATAACTCTCAAGAACATCTTGATGCGTTTGCGTGAGACGGCAAACGCGTGCCCTCGAAAACGATGCTCGCGAGATCGAGAAATGAGATTTCTCTCGATCCTTCGTGCCAATGAACCGTTTCAAGAATTGGCGCGAACGGCTGGTTGATCTCAGTCGTGCTATGATGTCTTATGAAACTTTCGCACGTGCAAGAACTTCTTCTTACGTATTTTCTTTGTAAACTGGACAAAAGTAAACTTTGCTTTGAAGACTGATCATTAGCCTACTAAGTGGTTATTCCTTCGTATTTTGTGTTAATCATTTCTTACGAAATCGATCTTTTCGAATAGAGTAAGGAGTGAAGTCAGCGAAAAAGGTTATAATTGAAACTTTTGTCTTTTTATCACTATGCAGGAAAATATTGGTCCGCTTGGTGTGCTTAGTGGTTACCTTGAACTCTGAGAAAATGAGAAATAGAGAAATAGAGAACGATGACGACTTTCGCTTCTTTCTTTTCAGCATCTTTTCCTCCATAAAGAATATGTAAAGATGTTAACAAATATCTGCAATATTATCATTACGGTACTTATTATTTGAACTTCAAGATTATTGAGGTTTTTTTAAAAATATAGATAAGTATCCATTGTACATTGAATCGTTCGTAGTTTAAAGTTGCGAGTTGCGTAATAAAACATCGGTAGGAGAGTTACCGATTATTCATTCTTAACGTTCAACTGGTATTATAGTCTTGTCGTGTCCGTAATGATCGAGGAAATCAAGGAAAAGCGTCTCGGTAGATTGCGATTACGTTTCTTAATCCATCTCGCGAAATCTATTCCTCGTGTTATTGTCTACTTTCTAAGTAATCGCGAAACTCGTATCCTTTTTATTTTACGATTTAACAAAAGGAACGACGATGCGACGATGTAAATAGTTTTGCACGATGTCATTTAACTTTTAAATCGGGGGAACTACACGTGACACTAAACTAGTACTTTGTCCTCTCTCTCTCTTAATTACAAATTGCTCAATTTTTCCTTCCCCTTTACGTCAGTTAACTCGATTCGTGACTCGTTTAACCGTCATCACTTGTAAATATCGCGAATAATCGCTTGACTTGACGGGAGAAAGTTCATCAAAAGTATTCGTACGTTCGGACCAATTTTATTCCGGACAAATATGTTTTGACAATCTATTAATATATATATATATATATATATATATATATATATATATATATATATGTATATATACATACACACTACTTTGTGCTATTATTATAATATAAACGTTTTTAAAATATGTCGATTCTCAAAGATCGATATTATCTCGTGTTGTTTTATCTTGCTTTTATAATACGATATTACACATTATAATATAAGATCTACTTGTCTGTTCTATTTGCATTACAAAATCAATGTATTTGCTATTGATCAGGCGAGACAGAAAGAAATAAAGAGAGAGAAAGGGAGAGGGAGAGAGAGAGAGTACATAGAAGAAAATAAAATACAAACGTGAATCATACGCGTGTCTTTGCACGTGGGATACTTTCATCGCATTCACTATCTCCCGAACGTCAGAAACAACTACCGTGTGATCATCCACTTCATTCTCGTTACATAGGTTAATTAACAGATCCATGAAAAAGGACTCAAGGAGATTTTCATCTTAGATATGTTAACTATATTTGTCTAGCACTTCCTATACGTTTGTAGCGAGTTTAAATTATATGAGTACATATATTCTATTTTCCTTTTCATATCACTCACTTTTCACTTCGATTATTGTGAGCGTCAGAATTGTCATCAGGAATGAAATTTCATTGAGATACACGCTTCCAAACTATTATAAAACATTACATATAGCGCCTACGAGTTTACCATGATGTTTTTCGATTCCATTCTCAAAAGATTAGACTTTCAATTCTGGAAATCCTTTTTTTTCATTTTATCCTCATTTGTGACGTCATCAAATTCTTGGATGTTTGTTACTCCCAAAAGAAAAAGTACTCGTCGAATTTTACGATGTTTTTTAGCCACCCAGCTAAAGGATGCTCCTTTCTCTTCACACTTTCAGTACTTTGTTATACGTGAAAAATCTTGGAATCAGGTATGTATCAAGGTCGAAACCTTTCCATTCTGTCCAGTTCTCATCGGTAGACGAAGAAAGAAAGATATTTGAAATTCCTACAAATATCTTGAAGCTGAATTTTATAACGTTGTCGCCGAGTTCCTTTATATAAATTAACAAAAAAAATAGGAAGAAATATCTTTCGAATATCTTTCAAAAGTCATTCTAGCACCGGATCAAATTGTTATTTTGAAAAAGGATTGCTTTCTATGCCATTATGACCTATAGTTTTTATTATTTTTTTTTAATGACCTCGGATGTTAGTCATGCCATTCACGAAATAAGTAGGTACATATTGGTTCGAATAAACTTGCCCGAGACTTTGACCTTCCTTGCAAAACCAGATGAAAGTCTTGACGTTTGATGGCTAAGGAATAATCGAAAATTATATACATTTATTTTTAAATTATTTATCCTATTCTAATTAAAATTCATTTCGTATGAAATAATACAATTTTACGATAGTGTTACAACATGTATAGTTTCGTTATATATACGTATATATATATATATATATATATATATATATATATATATATATGTTTATATAAGTTTCTTAAGAAAATTGATATGATCTGTGTCGGTGCAATTTCCATTCACCGTCATTGAACGTCTTGAACCGGATTCGAGTAAGGGCTTTGTCTTTCCACGGAGCAATGTGGGTTAGAACGGTGATTACTTACGTTTTATTAACACTATGAAATAATAGTTTGACGAGAAAGGTAGGGTGTTTGAAGGAAGGGGTGCGGAGGAGGAAGAGAGAGAAAGATAAGACCGCTTAATGCTCCTTTCTCGACGTTGTTAGATCGGTAACGTAAAACCTTGATCGGTCCGTGGGACCGATCGGTTCCACTCCCACGGAAATCTTACTGTAACTGTATACAGTATTAAGAAACACGCGTGGCACGTAACCACGTCGCGCACTCACGCACACTCGAATTGCCCTCGCGTACGTAGAAAGGCGAATCAACGATGAATTTTCCAGTTGTGCGCGTTCCTTTCTCTTTGAATATAATTGAAGTAATAAAAATGAAATAATAAAAAAATAAAAACATAAGCTTCAGATTAATTTCGAAAATGATAAAAATGAATTCGTTGAATGAATGTTTATTTTTTTATTTTTATTATTCTAACAAAAATTATCTAATTTTTGTATAATTTATTAATGAGAAATATTGATTGTTAATAGAAAATATATATTCTTTTCTCCGTTTAAATCGTCTTAACGATGTTTGATTGGAACGATCATTGTATAGATCGATCGCACGTTCCATGTAAGCGAAGTACGGTGAAAGTGTTCATGTGCTAGCGTACGAACCGTGTCATTACATTATAAATCTCCTTAAGTTACGCGTTTACTCATAGATTAATCGATATTATTGAAATGGTTACTTTGTTTTACCGAACGAGTTCGGTACTTGGACTTTCTCATTGGTTAATGACATCGTTTTAATTATCTGTATGTTATTAAATCGATATATTCATTAAATGTATCATTCAAAATTTGTATAGGTTTGTCTATCTGTGTCCGCTTGATCACGTTCTTGTGACAATTATGTCATTTACAAATATGTTTCTGTCGATGTTTTGAAATATGAAAAAATGATGTCAATAAATTTTATTTGTTAAAAGATCTAACGAGTATAATTAGGATAAGTGTAAGATTTGTTATGGATGGTAATGATGTTCATGTGATGTTCGATGATCTTCTTGTTTTATTGACATGATACACGTGTTCTGACGATGGAAGTTCAACTTGTGTACACGTGATAGACGTATCTTGTACTTACGTCTCTCAAGTACGTAAGTACTTGGAGAACATCAGAGATAATGCTATTGTATATATATATATATATATATATATATATATATATATATATACATATGAATGTATATGAGTTCTCACGATTTATATATATTGATATATATTTATCGATATTCCGATGACATGGGTCACGTTTCTTGATAATATGATCGCAAAAGTAGACGAGAAAGTCTATGGAGATTTCGTGATACATTCTTTTTCAAACAATCATCATTTATCTTGTCGTAGGAAGAATGTATAAATTCTGTCTTTTTTTTCCATTTGTTTTTAACATAAAAATGTCGAAGAAATGATATTCAGTACGGCGAGTATAGAGATACTCGACTCTGTACATTTTTTTTAGTACCACGTCGTAAGTCTCGCCTTGCTATGGGATATATCAAGTTGGAGATGCGTGCTCGAAGTATAAAAGAGGAAAAAGGATGGAGAGATAAAGAAATAGCATAGTCGGTGTATGGTGAACCGTCGAGAAATATATCGCGCTCGTATAGGACTTACCGTCTATCGGCGACCTACACGCAAAAGCCCATGGGTTGGTGACTCGACGCGTGAATCTCAACGGAGGAAATGATTTCTTCATTTGTGCTCACACGGTACATTTAATCGTTGTGTGATGTATCGCACGAAAGTGCTTCTTCATCATTAGAGAAACAGAAAAAGAAAAAGAAAAAAAAAACAAAAATAATTATCATTGAGACGATTCTCTTCATTTAAAAATGAAATAATAAACAAAACTTACGAATAATAGAAATGACATTATGAAAGGAGAATGACGTTGATCGTTTACGACAGACCGATTGGATTTCGAAGTTTTCAAAATAAAAAAAGGAGGAATGTGTCGCGACTACGGAATTGAAACGAATCGTCTTCGTTAAATACCGTGCGACTTTTCTTCATATCAAGTAAGAAAGAAATACACGAGTCAATACCGTGAAAGCTGAGGTAAGACAATACGAAAACTTGAGCAATATGTCGATATTGCGTCGACACAGTCGTTCCCATACTTTTCGTTGGGAAAATTCCGAGATGGTTTGAAAAGTAGCCGTTTGCGTTTTTAAGATTTGTGAATTTCGAAGGAAAACTCGTTCGCTCGTGTTCTTCTCTCTCTCTTTAAGATCTACATCATCCTTCTTTTTCTCCGGAAATACTTGAAAGTGGGATAGAAAGTCGATCGATCGAGAGCTTGAACGAGACGTCTCTACGTCGCCACAATCACGTTACTTTTCTTTGACTCCAAGCCAAGAATGACGATCATTTAAAATGCACGACGATACTTCAAGGACGAGGAGACAACCGCATGCTTTTCATTAGAATGCCAAAGAAGAAGAAGAAATGCTGCAGGCGACGATTCTCTTCGATCTAACGGTAAGTCCTTCGTTCTGATCTTTTCTAAGGAAAAATCGTTTCGAAGAACGTGTAATATAGATCGCAAAACAATAGAAGAATTCGATAGAGATTATTCGATGCAAAGACGATGTGCGCTCTCATGGATTTTCTCGTGGAACCTATGCCAATACTATATGATCGTCAAATATGGTACATACGTATATATGGAAAGTTATCTCGAGTGCACAATTTAAAATATGTATATATATATATATATATATATATATATATATATATATATATATAAATGTATATATTATACATATATACACGTATTTTCCGGTCAATGCATTCTTTCTTGCCATGAAAGCGAGTCTATTTGTTTTTTCAAAGATCTACACACAGATTTACCGTGTAGATATAACGGTATATTACGTAGAATACATGTGACCACGAGATCTGGATAGATCTCATGTTCTTAAGTCGGTGAACGTACAACATACATATATCAACGTTGAGTTCCAACTCTACGTGCTTGGTTAACGCCTCTCGATATCTTTACAGCCTTGAGATATGATTCCAGATCCCACAAGTTTCAACGATCTTGTCCACGTTTTGTTTTTTCTTTTATCGATTATGTTATTAGAAAATTTTCGATTCTACTCAACCGTAATTGATCTATATCGATGGAATAGTTTATACCTTTCGATCCTTCGAAAAATTAAACTCATGATAAAGTTTTTCTTACAAAGACGATGATTAATGTTGCATATGAACGAAGTAAGAAATTATAGCTTCGCTAACGCGTTGAATATACGAAGAAGAAGAAATTAAAGCACGATCATGAGATTTGAAAAGGTCTGCTAATTAGGATCAAGAGGATAATCGAGTAGATGTTATGTATGCAAGGATATATTTACATTTCCTACGATCTCATAGAAATATCATCGTGAAATTGAGATTGAAGCCTCATATCTGAATGTGATGAGTTTATAAGAATCATTTTTTTGTTCACACATCTTTTTTTTTTCTTTTTACATATAACAACCAATGATTTCTTCGAAAATAATAGTTATATTAATTCGATAATGACCTTTCTATCAAGACAGAAAATCAGATCGATATTAAATATTAATCAGTTTTTTGGAATTAAATCATTTAATTTTTTTTAACGAAGCTCGACAATTCTAATGAAAATTCAAAGGAAACTTTTCTTTCTTTTAATCCGAAGATAAATTTCCGACACGGTCTAGTCGTCGATCAGTGCGCGTTTGAAATGTGCCAAGTTAGAGAACTGTTAAATAAAAATGAAATGATTCTCGATGCGTAACGAATATTTTTTCTTATACGTGTATATAACACAAAATCGGTTTCATTACGAACGAAAAAAAGAAAACAAAAAACCAGATAAGTATTAGATTGGATCAATAAACATCTTCAAATATTTCAGTAAAAATGTTTGCTTACGTGAGAAAAATAAAATAAATGATGAAATTTATAAAATGCTTACATCCTTATAAGTATCTGAGAGTTCCCAGCCTTTCCCTGAATCTTAAAAACGATTTCGATTTCCGATATCGCGGTCTCGAATTCTACCTCTTTAACGTCGCGGATATATCTTGCAAATGCTTGTGAAAGCGAAATTGTAGTGGCGGCACGCAGTGATACTTGCTGCTAAAAACTTCAGCAGAGAATTGCAACATTGAAGGACCGGTTTTCGCGGAATAATACTTAAAAACCACTCTTGCTGATCTTACCTTCATTACCGCCTCGATCATTATTTTTCTAACAAGAAGATTCGTTTTTCAAGTGTTATAGAATAGATGATATATATTGTAGCTAGTATATGTGACTTTGGGGATAAATGATAATTTGTAACGTAACATATTTAGGCGAAAAGTAGAAATAAAAGAAAATTGACTTTCGTGAAATAAGAGCGTATTTTAAAGGTAAATATTTCCGACTTTCTAACTTTGATCAAAATGTACAAGATTAGATCGTCCTATGTTTAACAACGAAATAGCCGATTTAGTCAAAATATCGAAATATGTTTTAAGACAAGTGTTAATCATTTATAAAAGTTTTACCGATAAATATGTTCATATATACATAATAAAATCCACGCGAATTTTTCCAGATAGTGACGATGTTACATAAGACAAAATATTTTAGAATTTTTCTTTAATTAATTCAATTCGAAAGAAAGAAATGAACTCGATGTAACGTCGACAATCGTTCCTCTTTACGATATATGTAAAAGGAAGGAAGGTTGTGACTAATTTGGAAATCACTCGTCGATGTGCAATCACAACTCGTACGCGAACGATCGCATGACTTTGATCTATTTTTCACAGACCGCGATTCTGCTCTTGATCACGATCGCTGTTCGCCCTACTCCGTTCTCGTTGATTGCATGAATTATCAACGTCCCTTCGATCTGTCTCTCTTTCTCTTTTTCTTTTGACAAACTTTGCATATCAATGGCTGTATTAAACGTAACTTTTCGTACATTAATTTGATATCTCAAATAGAATCTAATGATAATCGATTTAATCAATTCCGTTATGTTCACGATAGACTCTCCATTGTAAAAGAAGTTATGACGAAAATCAAAACGGTAACCGAAAAATCAAATTCGCAAATGATCTAGAAATCGTACTTAACTTTTTTTCTCGTTCTTTCTTTGAGATAAATTTCATCGGAGATCATAGATCGAGATTAATCATAAGAGAAGGCTTCTTTATGCGAACTGAGACTCGCTTTATTCGTTTTATGACATAAACAAGTTTTTCGATTGATTTATATGTAATACGAATAACAAAAGAAAATAAAAAATGGTCCATTCAAAAGACAGAAGAAATATTTCCTACAAAATCTAGATCGTCGAATGATTGATCGATCATCTGGATCAGATGCGTGGAAAAAAAACAATCGAGGTCAGCTTTTTTTTATAAGGAAGAAACGATCGAACCGATAGATACACGCACGAGGGACAATTGTCTCATGGAGCGTATTATAAACATGTTTCTTGCGTAACCTCGCGTGCCTATTATGCAGGCTAACCTTTCCGGGAGTGATCGAAAGTCTCAGAGGGAAGATAAAAGACAGAGAGAGACAGAGAGAGAGAGAGAGACAGAGAGAGAGAGAGACAGAGAGAGAGAAAGAAAGAGAGCAAGAGAGAGAGAGAGAGTGAGAGAGAGAGAGAAAGAGAGAGAGAGAGAAAGAGAGAGAAAGAAAGAGAGAGAGAGAGAGAGAGAGAGAAACGACAGCTTACATTCTCCATACGCCTTTGGCCTTCACCGAATAGCTAGAAATAATTATAAAATAGTTTTGTAAGATTCAATTCGCTCGATATTATTTTTTTTCTTACCTATTACTAATTCATATTCGCAATAATACAATTAAACGTTATCGATTAAAATTCTTGATATAAAATGTAAGATCGATGATCGGAAAATGCAAAAACTCGTTTCATCGTATTTCTTTTCTTTTTTGTTTTGCAACGTGACGTTATATTCAATGGATTATTTTTAGTGGATAAATATTTTTTTGTTCTTATCAACGAAATACTTTCACCAATGGTTCATGTTCGTTCGCTGATTCTCGTCGACAACACGACATTTTAAAATTTGCACGTACACAGTACAGTGGTTGTAAGCTTATTGAAAATGAAAGAAGTAAGAGAGAAAATACTCTCCATGCCTTTCAACGGCAAAATATTAAACGTGTCTGTTTCTCTCCGACCAGCTGATCGATTAAAGAGAAACAAGAGAAGGTAGAAAAAGAGAAAAAGAGAGAAAAAGAGGGAGAGAGAGAAAGAGAGAGAAAGATAAGTAGAGAAGCGCATACAAACGTTCACCTCGTTATATGCTATTCGCAACACAAATTCGTTGCTCGCGAATCATTGCACGTACGCGCGCGTGCAGCTGGCAATTACGTGTACGTGGGTGCTCGACCTTCCACATTCAGTGAGAGTGATATAGAGAGACACGTTGATCGACTCTGTGTCTCGTCTCAAGAAGCTTGATGGTTCTTCGATAAGATCCTTAAATCGTGTTCGCGTGCCATGCAACGAACTGCAAGAATATGGGTTTATCTGTTTCCTTTCGTTAGGATCATAAACATTGGAGATTACAGCATGTTCAAGATCGGATACGTAAGACGATTACGACGTTCCTGGCACACATCCAGTTTTAGTAAACTTTGTATAAGAAGTAACAAAACTTTGGCTTTCACACATTTTTAAGATAATTGTGTTAAATAATTTTTTATTATGAACAATTAATTTGCAAAAATAAATTCGCGATCGTTCAGTTGCTATAGCAAATATATAGTTAACATATACCATGTACGAACGTTCTTGCATCACGAACTCAAAGGAGAAAGTCGTCGACGTGTGCCAGGGACAGAAAAAAGATCTACGTTGATCGAGAATTCATGTAGACAGAACACAATTTTTTTTACAATACATAAATTGATAAAGATCGTGAGAAGAAGAGATTAGTTCTTCTTATGTTCTCTCTCTCTCTCTCTCTCTCTCTCTCTCTCTCTCATTCTTTCTCTACAAAATTTGATTTGCGAAAATATCACAGGTGGTTTACATTTTCGCTAAGTAATCCTTCCGGCCTCGGAAGGAGTCATTTTTGTTTAGGAGAGTCGTACGGTAACTGATCATACGGTGACCTTGACTTACTGATGCTTATACCTGAATAATGTGAACGCTTTGATTATACGATTATCCGAGTTTTATTTTTCTGAATATCGATTGCTTTCGAAACAAATTCGTGATATTATTATTTTACTAACGTTCCTCGTGTCTCAATAGCATAACGAATCGTCGAAAACATAAGACTTAAAGTTCTTTTCGGATACTTTGAACGATTTAGTAAGTTAATAAATTTTTACCGAATTATTCCGAACAAATTCCAATGGTTTCGAATAGTTTGTCAATTTGGTCTTACGGTACAATGATTAATTGCGTACTCGTTCGGAACATTCGAACGCAATAATTATGTATAATGAAGTAACGGAGCACGGCGATACTTTCGCAATGATTTTTCCTTTCTGCAAATTGCACGCAAGGATCAAGAGGTTGAGGAACCAAACATAATTCGATAACATGTAATCATCTTAGAGTCGGATCGATAAAATGTTACTTCTTCGATTACATAAGTCAAAATTTTTGGTATTATCGTCATTTTATGTTCAATAAGATTTTTACTATCTAACACTTATCTACCTACATCCTTTTTTCCGAATGGATGAGTCGGATAATTCACTCAAGAACACGTATTAACTAATCTAATAAAATAGTCCGAAACAAGTATTATTAATAAAAAGATAAATAATGCATAATAAATTAAAAGTTCACATTGTGATTCAATAATATCGAAAGGTCGAAAGTTTTCTTCGTCAAGGATTTACATATTTTCTCGGTTATTAATGCGATTTTGCATATGAAGGGAAACTGTCGAATAAATATCGAGAGTATTCTGTGATATTTTCCGTCAGAACGGCATGACTCAGAACGCGGATTCTTAACGTACAGGCCGATCGTGGGATAGAAGCTCGAATGCCGAGGAGGTCGAGGTGCCTTTAGTAATCTTCAGGGAACGAAGGATCGTGAGTGGGTGTTCCTTTCGATATCGTTGGGCGTTCACCGTCCAATCCTTTGCGTTTTATTTATCCATAATGTTTATTTTTTCTCTTTTCTCCGACTTATATAAACGGATTAATCATTGGAAAAGGGCAACTTCAATGAAAGAATTTGTACGGACGTCCATTTTAAGGATACTCGACTCTCTCGTTATTATTAATTCTCTCTTTTTCTCTCTCTTTTTCTTTCTCTCTCTCTTTCTCTCTCTGACTCTTACTCATTCGATAAAATCATGATTATCGCACGGTGGCGATCCTATCGTACTCTCTACTAAAGCGTATGATCGCTCCTTATAATTAATGTTCTTACTCTCTTCTCTCCCACGAACTTTGGATATACGATCGATCTCAGTGTTCCTATATCCTGTGTTACGTGAAACGAAAGGTATGATAACTATAATGTATATCTACTTTAAGTTCATCTCGTTATTTCTATATTTTGCAGGGTTAAACGTTTTGTGGATATTAATTAATCTTATCGATGTACTTCTTACAGTACGAATAGCTTTTTTTGTTGTTGTAGGCATCTTATAGAATGTAGATTAACGATAAAGTAATTATGCAGTAAACATAAAAAGTAGAAGAGATCGTCGAAAGTGATCGAAAAGAAAAACTTTGTATGAAGCTTCTCTCCCACGTTCAGTCGTTTTCTTTAAAATATAACAGGTTTTCACTTTTTAAGTACGTCAGGAATGATTACATCGACTCGTTAGATCTATCTTATCGTAGATCGACGTGAAAGAGATACTTTAAAAAGAAGAAATCTCATTCTCTCGTAGATTTCATTCGTTGATCGTCGAAATGTGTGGCACAACGATTTCAGAGGTCTCGGCCTTCTTGCTCGCAACTCCTCGTGCGTATCGGTATCTGTTAAGAGTTCATTTACAACTGAGAAAGAGAGAAAGAAAGATTTTCGTAGTATCAGCGATGACGTTGCAAGATTAGGTTCGTCAAGATTAAGCAAGAACAACGGACGTAGCAAAGGGACACGTAGATGTGGGTCTCGATTTTAAAGTACGACGGCTGACCGACTTCATCTCGAGTAGAACGATCTCGCGAGAGTGATCTTGCTATTGCTAAAAAAGTAAATAAGGTCTATCCGATATAGGTACCATTAGGTGTACGATTAGAACTTTGAAGGAATGGCTTATAATTCAATGTCTCAGATAATCTTTTATGTTAACGTTACTACTATGGATCCGATGACGCGTAAATAGAAGCCGTGTTTAGTCATCGTTCGAGTTTAGACATTAATTATCGGCATTCTTAAGTAGCGACCTTTGATGGTGGTATCCTCTGCCATTGCTGAGCGTAGTAGAAGATGCAAAGAAGAAGATCGTGCATATGCTTGCATAGTGCGTTCTTCATAATCGGCGGATGCGTTCGTAACGTCTGACGCAATTGACTACAAGAAAATAAATCTTACATGTAGACTTTTTTATCCAGTGGAAAAAATTAAAAAAGTCTTATTATCTGTTATAAGTATTAAATGTATAGGTATATACAATCGTACATTTGCGAATGCTTAAAAACGTTTACGAAGAAGTGAGATCGTTCGGAAAGTTTAACTATTATTTCGTTCGTAACAGAATATCGGCTGAACCGAACATAATCGAGTCTGGTAAAGTGAAGGGAGCGGCGCGCGCACACTGGTGAACATGTAAATCAGCCAACTAACATAGGCGAAAGAGTTATCCCCTGGTAGATTTCTTTAAAGAACTCGCGATAAATTACGATTCGGAAAGCGGAAGTTTGCGATTGGACATTTCTGATCGTAAAGAGTAAGACTTGACTTTCTTGAGTACCTACGTAGGACGAAAAGTTGAAATCGCTTAATGGTTCGCTTGTGCTATTTTATCGTTACGTTTCGATGCTTCGTGCTATGTCCAAATTGACCTGGTGTAAGTCACGCGAAGAAAGTTAAAAAAGAAAAGGAAAAAAAAGAAAAATAATAGAGAAGAAAATGTTTACTTTTACGCAAAAAAATAAATATCGTTGGACTTCCGCTACCGGCAACGATGAAAAACTCTATACGAATTTGTCTCTATCCGCCTTTGAAAAAGATGGAATTCTTTGAAAGATCGTGCAAGTAATACGAATTAAATACCATAACTCGATCAATAATTTCAGCATTCTCTGAAAATCGTTTGTATCTCCTTTTAAGCGATCATGTTCGGAAGCTTCGACTTCGATCGGCAGCAACAATTCGAACGCAATTAAATCCAATAAAGGAATACAGATCCGCCGACGTTCACGTAATCGCATTTACCTCGATGACCGACGACGAAACCGACATGGAAAAAAGCATACGTTCTCGGACCGTTCGGTCTACGGTGTGTAATAATAAGTTTAGAGAATTCTTATGCAATCGGTATATTCGCCAAGGTCCGAAATTGGTTCCCTTTCTACGATTTATTACCTTCCGTGCTAAAGAAAAACCTCTATGATTTACGATCTCTAGATCTAATTACCTACTTTTTGCGCCACGTAATTACATTCGCGATTGGATTTGACCGAACTCGCACGAATCACCATCATTTCTCTCTAACGCGCGGACAAATTTCACTCAAGCATACCTGCATATGGGTATAAACGAATGATCGACACTTAGAACATCGTTATTCTCCTTCCTGTCATTATTTCTCCTTCTAAGATTTGCATATCAATGTGATTGTTTTATAATTCTTTTAGAAGACACTTGCTTTATTAAAAAACATAGGGGATGTATACCTATGTCTTCTATAGAAAAAATATTTATTTTTCAACTATAAAGAGAGAAAAAGAGAGACAGAGAAAAATAGACTTTGAAGATAGACAAACAGAAGGCGTGTGTGTATACGGAACGCCTTTAACCATTTTAAAGTGTCCGACATTATGCAAGACGTGCTCCAGTTTCAAAGGCTCGCTTTGGTATTCCAACTCACTTTCACTCATTCACTCGTCGACTCTTTTATCCTGTATTCTCTCTCTCTTTCTCTCTTTCTCTCTCCCTCACCTTTATTTGCACGACTTTCACTTCTCCGGACTTCGTAGGTCCTTCGTTACACCCCTCTTTGCGTTATATTTCAAACTACATCGTAATGTATAGATAATAACGTTGCGATTTATTTCCGATATACATATATACATATATATATATATATATGTGTGTGTACGTATGTATGTATATGTATATTGGAAATAAATATGTATATATATACATATATACATATATGTATACACTCGGTATACATTTTATCATTTTGAGAAGAACGAGGTGATAGAAGTCGTGACCGCTGCAATGAGTCACCAAGAAAGATGTTTATCGTTCAATCTACTCTGTTCCACGTAAAGACACGTATAATTTTGTTTTCTCTTAAGGTCATATTCCTTTTACGTCTATAGTACTTTGATTCAGAGCATCGACGAGTGTCCAGCCTAGAAGATCGTTATCTGCAAGGTGATTTAATACTCTTCACATTCTTATGTCTCCGAGTTTTACCTGAAATTATATAATACGATAAGAAGTCTGCTATGTTCTTAGAAAGACTCATGTGAAAATTATATAAATATCTCTCTCACGAAAAGGCGCCGGCATAAAGTAGGTACTACGCCGAAAACCACAATCTTCCTTGCGAAAGGCATCTTTTAGATACTAACTGGATTTTGTAATTTTTCGTTGCAAATCTTGTCTCGAGTTAACGGCCACTCCTCGCTTCAGCCACCACTATAAAGGATTTTAATGAGACACGCATACCTGCGATGAAAACGAGCATTTAGGTAGATACAAGTATCACACATATCTATGTACATACGTATCTAGATACGTATAGTACGAAAGGAGTAAATCGACTCAAATGAATTTGGTGTAAATCCGACCAAAGAAAGATAAAAAGAAATTTACAGTCGATTCGCGAGCCATTCAGTTTTGCATTACAAGCGACTCTACGTAGCATCCCATTCTCTCGATGCCTTTTGCGAGTATGTAATCACGTAGCATTCTTCGCAATTACGTTTTTAACAATCGTTCGTTCGTGACTAAGTGCAAGGAATTCAATTATATTTATTATATAGGCGAATTATTAGCGGCTTATATGATCTCGATAATGAGTAATTTATGGTTAAGACCACACTGAAGTCGATACTTTTCGTCTTCCATATTTGTGTTAACTTTTTTTACGTTAAAATATAATAAACAATTTTTTTTAATGTTACATTCCCGTCCGATATTTCATACGAGTATGACATTTAACAATATTCAATTATAATACTTTTCATATTCTTTATTACGCATCCCTTATGATGGAATCATTACTATATAGATATATCTATAATAATAAAGATGCCCATGTTTTATGTTATTCCATTGTGTTACACGATCTTATTCCGATGAAAATGTTCCAGCCAAATGCCAGACGTAAGGTATAGTCTGAGAATCACATTATTTGTCGGCGAGTAGAACTACGAAACGTAATTTCAATCATTGTTGAGAATGCAATTTGTACGGATTACGTTGCTACCGAAGAAATATTAGAAATGATTTTTGTAATAAGTTTTTCATATGTGTTGGTTAACACACGTTGCGTCACTTATCCAAATAATTATAAATTTTTAAAGAACAAAAGAAAGAATATATTTTGAAAATTGATCAATCACATTTATCGCACATGGTTTAAACAAAGAAAACATATTGATAATAATTTTATTTTTTTCCGCTTTAATTAACGATAAGAAATCTCGTGAACTCTCTTTGACTTTTGAAGAATTTAACTCGTGTCGTTATAGAATGGTGAGTCTGTCATTTTTTTGGATCAACTTGCGAACAAGTACGAGAACTACGATTTCGAGGTCATATCGAGTATACTGGTGAACGGATCTTTGAACGGGACCAGGATCTCCGTTTCAAGCGTCATTTAATTTTTTTCTTTATTTCTTTTAATCGTTAATCCACATCTTCCAAGGACGTCCGTCGTCACTATTTTGGCTTTTCTCAACGACCTTCCTCGGACTTGAGTTAACTGATACTTTCAATGTCAACAGGAAGACCGCATTCTCTTGTCTCTTATCTTTTTTTTTTTCTATCTCTATCTGTCTGTCTGCCTCCTCTCTCTCTCTTTCTCTCTCTCTCTCTCTCTCTCTCTACCTCATTCCATCTGTTTTCTCACATATTTATAATAATTATACGGATTTACATATTTCTGTCAAGTATTATGCATGTAAGTACGCATAAGTGACATGCAATGGTACTCTTTTTGTAGAAATATACATAATAATTGGTAAAATTATTGATTATGTTAGATTAATTTTTTCTTTGACGATAGATCTTTCTTGTGAAGATTTTTTTTTTTTAATATCGATTAGATAAACAAGAAAAATTATTTACCGTATGACTGATAAATTTATAAATACCACGTTCTTAATTATCGATTACTTTATATTTCTGAACTATTTTATTTATGGATATCGCATACTTGTATTTACATCTTTCTAGATAAGTTGCATCCATTTCGGTCATGCTTGACAAATGCAACATCTTTTTTTCTTGTAAATTTTTCTCTAAGTTTATCTCTTTCTCTTTTTCTTGAATACGTTCAATGAAGTTTCGATAAAGTATCCGCCGATTATCGAATCTGAAATTTTGTCAAACTTTTACGAATTATTATATAAGATTTTAAAAAATTTCAGTATATTATTTTTTTTTTTTTTTTGAGTCGAAAGTTCGAAAAATTCTCTATCATATTAACTCGAACTGATATCATCTTTCTATAGTTTCATTATATAGGTAATTCTCTTTTAATGATATCGACTTCTGTTAAGAATTGACTCGATATCAAAGTTTTAATTAAGTTGTACGATTACCTCGATTCTAACAAGTTTTATATTTATCGTTTGACGTTTCATAATCTGAGAGAAAATCTTGATATGTTAATAAATATTTTTTGCAAAGAAGTGGATAAAGAAGAAGAGAAGGAAGTTGCTGACAAGTTTTTGTAGTTAAAAAAAGAAAGAAAGAAAAAAAGAAGTGGTTAGAGAAATCTGATCGATGGAATGTCGTATGAAGCAGGAATATTTTTTTCTTGATAATTTTTTTTCTTTCAAATATCATAAAAAAGATAAAATTCTTTGTTTACCAAGCCAATTTGCATTTCACGGATTCCGTTGTAATTTACATCCTGTTACAAATCAACCTAGCACGGTGTCGAACGATGCTGATCAAGATACAAGCATATACATAGCATAATGATTGTAAAAACGGTTACGAACCGATCCAGTTTCTTTAATGGCAAGTTTCACGCGCCCTACCCGTTGTCATATTTGTCCTAGTAAGTGAATCAACACAAATAAAATTTATATGGGAGAAACATTTCGATGAAATATAAGTAGACAAGGGTTTTGTTGTTCCAGCAAATATTCTCACGTAAGAGAGTGAGCTGAGATGCTATGTGACGCAAGTTGTCGGCTTCCTAGCAAATCAATTCGTCCTTTCTTATGAGCCGGCCGATCCCACGATAAAATTGCATTAGAAAGTTTTAGTGAGTTTTGAAAAGAAAATCGAATTTATTATTTTGCTGAGACAATACAATTTTATGATCTCTATTTAAATGATAAACTAAATAAGATTTGCATAAAGAATTTTCTATTATCATCATAAAGTCAATTTTTTCATTTTCGTTAAATTATATAGATCGATATAAATGTTGATGCATCGCACGTACTTACACAAACAATCCATAGCCGAGTTGCATAAAGAGACACATTATGCGTATAACGTATGCGCAAGGTCGACCAAAAATCCGCTTACTTTTCTCTTGCGCAAGCTACCACGTATGCCGTTCGCATTTCAATATCCAACAAGTAATACCGCTATATCAACTAGTCTTGTTTGCTATTAAAAGATAACATAGACCTGATGGAAATAATCGAAATGGTTGCATCCGATCGTCATTATTTTCTAATTCGTTAAAATCAAATTGATGAGATTTTATCTAAACGACCAATTATTTCCTCTAATAATTAATTTGAAAACCGTGCAGTTATATACGAGAGACTACTTAAACACATAGGAAACAAACTAATGTATCTTTTCAGTATGGAAAGGCTAGCATTAGCAAAGGAATATCCAAATACGGTGTCCAACTAAAAGAAATATGTAATCGGCGGCAGCGCGTAAAATTGAACGATCAATTCGTAACCATACGTGTCGAGTCCTCCCTATTAACGAGTATTGTCTGAATGCTGGCCAATGTAAGGCTAATTTGCTCTTAAGGCAATCTCCTTCCTAGTAATTATAGTTTCCCGTGAAATTAATGTCCATTCTAAGCTGTATCGCTACTCCAACGCAGCCGAGCATACACGAGGAAGTTTCGCGTAAAATATAATAATTTTGTAACGTTTGCTTGGATCGTTAATTAAAGAAGAAAGAAAGAAAAAACAGAAAAAGAACATTTGAACTATAATATTTTTTTCGTAAGAAAACTTTTCTAAATAACTTTTCTAAATAATAATTATAGGTATTAATAAAAATCTTCTAATTAAAAATTTGAAATAAACAAATTGATTTGTAATTTATAAATTCTTTCTTTTTTTCCTTTTAGGTTGTCAACGAAATACACCGAGAAGTGCAAGAGCCAGTAGAAATGATGCAGCTTTGGAGTTTGAGTGTCCCGAAGAGTTCGGTTATTATCCTCATCCTCGAGATTGTACGCAGTACTACGTTTGTGTCTTTGGCGGTGCTTTACTCGAATCTTGCACGGGAGGTTTGATGTATAGGTATGTAATAACCATTAATAGAATATCATTCACGTGATTGATTGATCGATAGATTGATCAATTTTAAGATCTTTTAAACAAATTCACATGTATTTGATAGAGAATAGAAAATGTTTCGAATGGTGTGAAAAGGTGACTGATTCGGTGAAAGGGAAACTTTCTGTATCTTCGTTCTCTTCGTTGCTTGCATGTTTATAATGTCGCATACCTATTCCATAAGTATATAATCGTAGAAGGCCAACGTCCGCTTGAATTACTTTGCGGTGACAGGTGAACTCTTGTGAGAGTATCTTGTGAGAGAGAGAAAAGAGTTTCTTGATACTTCACAAAGAATGAACGGCTAATATGGCCGTGAATTAGAATGATAGTAAATGCGGAGAATGAATGGTATTTTTATTTGAAAACAGAATGATTAATAAGATATATGATACAGTTTGCGTTCTCGCAGATATGCTTTCAAAGATAAGAGATCTTAAAATTTTTAACAATTCTCGTTTTGTCATGTTTTCGCTTTTCTATTTTCATTATTTACTTTCAGATTGATATTAAACGTTGACTTAAAAGCTATTATATTGGATTTAAAAAAATTTAGATCTATTTCGAAAGTATTAATTTTATTCGAACGATTAATTCAAAATTACTTTGTTAGTCTAAGATTCGAATTGATAATCATGGTATAATTACAACTCATGAAGTTGTATCAAGCTGTGCATTTACAACGTGTTTCTATCTTTGCTATTCGACTTTCGTCTAAAGTAAAGTTTATAATGAATTTTACGTGCCAACGTGTCCGATGCGAACGCCGCTTTTGTCGATTGACCATTCTAGTGCGTACTAACTTGCTCGTTCGACGCTTTCGATCGGAACTTTAACGAGATACTGCTATGATCTTTAAACCACTATGGTGCTATAGTGGTCTAAAGAGACCAGGAAGCTAACGAGTCTTTGGGATCAACGATTTGCGCCTAAAATTGTACAATTCTAAACATTACTTTTTAAGATCAACTTGTTTCTATGATATTTCCATAAATTCTCGTATTTTCTTTTATTTTTTTTCTTCCTTTTTCTTAATTCTAATAACAATTAGAATTTCATAGTTGCGAGAACGATTTTAATATAAACCTCATGTGAAATATGAGTTTTGTCAAACTCGATCGTATTAGAGATCTTCTAGAGCCTTTCGTTTCTCTTACGTAAAAGTAGATTCTACACGTTACTATTAAGTTTGAAAAGAAAACTCGTCCATACGTATACAGACTCGTACGCAAAGTTTTAGAGTTGGAGCGTTCCAGAGGAGTGATATTTTTCCTTTTAAAGATTAACAAGAAATTACAAAGCTATTCTTGAGACGCATACCCTTGACATTTAACATCCGCCTCGCAAGTTTATTCCAATGGATTGAGTCGATTGAAATAATTTTTGCGCAAAGTTTCATCGATTTCATCAAACGTTTTATGATCTTAACTCAATTCGAGTTCGATATAAGGGATGTTTCGATTCGCTAAGCTAAGATGTAGAGAGAGAAAGAGAAAGAGAGAGAGAGAGAGAGAGAGAGAAAGAGAGAGAGAGATATCTTCGAGGTTGAAATATTTATAAGACGTCGATTTCAAATAAGTAAGTATATGGGCGATCGGCGCGCATAAAGCCGACCCTGGAGCACTTTCAATCCGGTCGTCTGGTTTTGCACAGTAAAAGGGGGTCGTACGTATAAGTGTAACCCTGGAAAAAATTGATCTGCCACACCTCGTTCGATACGGAGTGCTCGGTATATTCGAACCGGTGTGGCTCTCTTCATATATGTATGCGTGAATAAGTGTATCTGTATATATTAATGCATGCGTGATGTATGTGTGTGTATGTGTATGTATGTATGTATGTAGGAAAGAGGTTCTTAATAGTAAAGTGATATCCGATTAGGTATAAATCTGAGATTACAATGATATTAGGTAGATACTCGAATTGTCCAATTTTTTATTTCAAAAGGGAAAAATCTTTTTTTATTCATATTGTGTTCACAGTCATGAATTGCAGACGTGCGATTGGCCACGTAACGTTGGCTGCCCTGAAAGTGGTTCGGTCAACAAGGAAATCAACGAGGATCCGCTGTTGGAAAGGTATGACTTTGAAAGGGACAATTCGATCTTTCAGTTTTTAATAAAAATAATTCGTATATACATATCTATATATGTATATATATTCGACATAACAATCTCTCATTGAATACATCCTAACAAAAATATTCTCGTAACCCTCTTTCCCGACGTTACTTTTTAATTATAATTGACTGCATTCAATTTTATTAACCGAAGTAATCGTACACACGCAAAAAGTAATTGAGACATCGTCTAATGACGTCATCATCGCGTAGCATCGTTTATTCGTGCGATAGAACATACTCGCTCGAGAGTTTTCCCACCGTCTTGCTATTAGATCGACGATCGACCATAATAGAATCGCAATCTTACGCTTAATTACGAGTAGGTAATTACCGATAACGCTTGATCGCGGGATAATTGAAATAACGTGACGCTTTTCCCACGAGTCTTAGCGTGGAAAAATGATTTCTATTGGATAAAAGGAACTTTGTGATCGATCTTGACTTCCTCGAACGGATGTCCGTCGATCACTCCAATCGATCCGAATGTTTTTGTTAGGATTACGAAACGATCCCGTTTGTATTTCACCCACGTTTGAAAGTAAAGATAAAGAAAGAAAAAGTATAGACCGTAGACCGAAAGAGGTGAAAGAAGGTGAAAGAGTTTGGTCAGGGAGAGGTGGAGATAGAAAGAGGGAGGAAAAAGAGTAGGATAAATGAAGGAGGGAGAAATCAGAGAAAGGAAAATAACTTTGAGATAGAACGATTCGCGAGCACAATTCCTGTCTGTCCTGGTCAAACCTTCCCAACCTCCTCGCCTCACTTATTCTACTTGCGTTATCCTAACTCGCATGGTTAAATGGTTGGTGCTATATAAATACGATGTACGTGGGTCGAACAAGGCTTTCGACTTGTCTCTATACGCGAATACTAGATCAGCCAAGGCTACATTCATATTTTCATGCTACTTTTTCGCTAAGGAACATTCCATTTGAGTTACAAATAAATGTTTAGGGTTATCGAATGAGTTTTTATTTTCTTTTTTCTTTTATATATATAAAAAGTCGTCATAGTGAAATTGAACATTTTTCGGCATGACGACAGTTTATATAAAAAGATTTCTTGTGATGAGAGGGAAAGAGAGAAAAACAGAGAAAGAAAAAGAGAGGCGGGAGAGAGAAAGAAAGAAAAACTAATTTAGTTTTGAATTTTACTTCCGGCTATATTTTTCACAATCATTTCGATCGATTCTTTCTTTTCCCTTGTGAACTTCTCGTTGCGCCGTCTGAGATTCGTTTTTCTTACTCTCTCGCGTAAGTTTGTTGGCCGTAGACGGTATAAGCCAAGTGTCCCGTTGTGCAACGAGTTAAGCAATGAGAAGTCAGTGGGCATTCATTAAAGTATTGTATAGGAGAGGGGAATTTGATTTCTCAATTTCTAATAACTCGTTCTTCTCTATGTCTTACTTTGTTCCGGGTGTTAACGATAGCAATTATGATAGAATAGTTAGCTTTTCAAAATTCGAAGAAATACGTTATTATTGTAATATTAACGTATACAAATATCAATATTATCATGAACAAATTGTTCACGCAGGTCTACAAAAATCGAGTCATTGCAACAACAACAACAACAACAACAACAACAACAGCAGCAGCAGCAGCAACAACAACAGCAACCTTTGCAACGAACGATCCAAAGGCAACCACTTTTAATTACTTCAACATCTTCCCCAGCACCTCAGACCACGGAACGACAATATCGTCAGCGACAACAAGCTAGAAATTATCCTGAGGACGATTACGAACCTCCCAGCGAAATCGAGAACGATAGACAACAACGAGTCTATAGAGGACAACCTTCGACGATAGGACAAGTGCAACGTGACCGTGATGGACTTCGTAGAAACATCATATCTGTGAGTATTGATTCTTTCGGAAATGATAGAGAAAAAGAACAAGAAAAAAAGAGAGAAAGAGAGAGAGAGAGAGAGAGAGAGAGAGAGAGAGGATGATAAGAGAAACGGAGAGGTTTGATCGAGTAATTTTTTTGTCTTTCTTTATCGTTAATCACAGGAGAGAGAGAAGGAGAGCCTGGTGAACGCACGCGTTCAAGCAGAGTCCCATTTCAGGTATCGTAGAAGTGATAATTTTTATTAATCGATTTATGTATAATCGTGATTTCTCTCCCTGAAATGTATTATAAATAAATTACGAGAAGTTTTGAGGAAATATTGAAGTATCTATTCTTTCAATACATGTAGGACTCAGGTACCTTCAACGGAGTCATCTAGAATCGCTAAAACTTTGGCGTCTACGGTAGCACCGATCATATCAAAATCATATTACAATGATCCTGATCAAAGTTATCCTTATTACACGATTTATGAAGATGACGTATCCATGTATAAGGATGACGGTGAGTCATATTTTATTTGATTACTTTTAAGATAAAAATTTTCTATTCGATTGAATATTATTCTTAAGATTCGAATAAAAGACACTAAGCTTTTAAATCTTTTCCTTTAACGACTTAACATTTTAATAATTACTTCTTGTCGTTAATGTCCTCACAGACCCTTCCTTGACATTATCGAGGCAAGGCATTATTTCTCACAATGACCATGACTTTTCCCGCTTAGATTACAATCAATACACAGTGAATCAAACAGTTCCATTGCAACAACCAAATGTGAAGATAAGCGAAGTTAGTACAAAACAATATCCACAAAAATCGAAAAAAGTTAGCGTTAACGATGCGGATAGATATAATCTGAATCATGACGTTACGGCACAGGACTATGATATCTATGAGAATCAGGTAGATAGATTAGATGATTTTCTTTCTCCCTTTTTATATTTTTATCATTTTATCATTTACTTATTCTTTATTTCTTTAGGCTCAATTAAACAAAAATAAATTCAGAATCTCCGAAGGACAGCCACCTTTAAGGTAAAATATTAAAAAATTATTTTTATTTTTTCATGACTCGTTCAAAGATATACGTATGACTAAGATGCAAAGATTTTTTCTCTGTCGAATCGAAGTGTTTGTCGTGTATATTTAATCAGCATTAGAAATAGCCGAGTAGCTATATTCGATTAAACATGTGAATATTTCTTGTACGTCATAATACACAATACAGGACGAACGTAGTGAGCCATCCGGCGGTCCACGTGACGACTCCGAACACTCTAGTTGACACGTTTGTCCCATTGACGACTACCACTCAAACACCTACAACAAGCGCCAGGCCTTACACCGTTAGTGTTTCAAGGTATGTGTTTCAATGTATGTACTTACATACATATAAGAAGTTCGTTAAATGGAAATGTTTTCTTCACGTCTCTCCTTGATATCAGATGGATTCATGTGATCTAGATCGATGAACATGAGTGGCGAAGCGTCTTGAAGGGCCGTTGGCCGAGACCCGATTTCGCTCACGCACATAATGGCCTCCGCAAAAGTGATTCCTCGCTCTTACTTACTTTCTCCAGCGAGGAACAACGAACAGTTGTCCTCCCGATTCGATTCAACAATCTAAATCTTTTCTTTTTATAATATTTTCTTTTCATATTTCAGCCGAGGCCGTCCGCAACAAATCAACCGAGGCACTGCACCTCCGTAAGTCGACCAATTATTTCTTATAAATAAACATTCTATCGATTATCATCATAACATAATATTAATTACTTTAAAAGAGTGAAGTCGTCGAATGATCGCGTCGAAAAAAAAATATAATTATTCTTCAACGAGCAGTGAAATTCAATTACGAAAGAACTCATTAGCAGCGCGCTTCTCTCCTTCTCGTCGATAATGAAAGTAACGTCGCGAGATACTTCCTTTGAGTATCAACGGAAATACATACCGTGAAAATAACGATGTAGAAACTACGAGAAAGATAACAAGTTTTTATAAGTGGAAAGAATTACTCGAATATGTAGCGAAATATTGTATGTTTCGAGTATTTAACTTTTAAAGGCTATCATTAATGAAATTACATGTTGAAAAGATGAAAAAAATTAGAATTAAATAATTTATCAACTATCAATTAGTTTATTTGTCATAATTACTGATAATTTTCATTTAATATATTAATTAATATATTAAATAATATATAATACAAAATTTGTAATAATTGAATTTCTTTTTCTTATGGCATTATATAATGAAAAATATTGTAATATACTCCGATGAAATTTCACATTGACGTGATCTTTTTTATAATAGCCTTCAAGGGTTAAATCAATTGAAAAAACAAAAGAGTTAAATCGTTAAAGAAAAAAAAAAAAATAAAAATGAGAAACAATCCTTTCAGTCGTTCACGACCCACGTTGAAACCATCGACGGAGATAGTTTCGAAGGCACAGGAATTCATCGATATCTATAGATATCCACCGGTTAGACCAGCCCCGATTTATCCGACACCTCAGGTCGATAAGCCTGCAGCGAAATGCCGAAGAGACGTTTGTCTACTTCCGGATTGCAGCTGTGGTGGTGCCGACATTCCAGGTATACGCCCACTTTTGTCCTTAGCTTTGATAATTCTAAAGGTATACATAAGTACATATAGAATAGTAGTAGACGAATTTTAAAATGCAATTTTCTCTATTCGTTCTTTCACCTTTCGCTGTTAGATCCGATAAAAAGCACCGATAAACAACAATTTTATTCGATAGAACAGTTTCGTTCTCCTTTTTCTTATTATCATGCAAAAGAAATTTTTTATTTTTCATTCTTTCGATCGTTTAAAAAAAAAAGTTTTTACTATATCCTTTAAAAATAGATAAAGCGAGAAGTAATTCATGTAAAAATCATAGTGGAGAGGAAGTTCGAAAGGATTGAATCGTGTTTTGGCTTTCTGATACGAAGGAACGTCGACCGGCAGTGACGTAAGTCGTCGCGCTACGAATGTTAAGTTTGACGATCGGTTTAGCGGTCGCCATGACTTTCTCTGATTCTAACGTTACATATACATGTTATATAGCGCGTTCGAAAGTGAAACAGATCCGCGTCGCGTACGTACGTACATATATATATGTGTGTGTGTGTGTAAATATATATATACATATACATACACATATGTCTATATAAATGTATATACATCGGTCGACGTATCGCATGCGAGCGATGCCCTTCGAAATCGAAAGCTTTCCGAGAGAGCGAGTAATATTTTTTTATTTCGTTCCAAGATGAAAGCGAAGTGGTAACGATCTCTAGGGATCTCTTAGCTCGAATGACTCGTACGCGCCAGTAAAATCGAAATTCTTTTTCTTTCATTTTAATTTTCATTTTACCACGATCGAGTTGAAAGAATATTATTAATTCGTTTAAAGATATTGCATGGATAATTTAAATACAACTGGCATATCTTTTTTCATTTTCGAAATGGATTACGTAATCCATTTAATATTCTTATACGAAAGCAGCAAGCGTGTGAAATCGAACGGAAGATTCTTTTTCTCGATATCGAATCGAGGAGGTCGCATCTCTCCGATGAAATTTCCTGAGTATAATAGTATTAAGTAAAGTTGAAATGTCAACGAGGTTTTTAATTTCATTGACCAAGAGTTACGTAAAAATGGCCGATTCAACATTTTTTTTCTTTTTAACGGTACGTTGTAAAATTTATTACAAATGTTAACTTGGTGAATTAGATAACAAGATGAGATAAATAATTCGATCTAACAGATTGAATATCCATACGGATCATTTTAGTCTG
This sequence comes from Vespa velutina, assembly GCF_912470025.1. Lineage (NCBI taxonomy): Eukaryota > Metazoa > Arthropoda > Insecta > Hymenoptera > Vespidae > Vespa > Vespa velutina. The sequence continues at coordinate 8,206,152 of NC_062197.1, read as the reverse complement.
ATCGGATAAGAAGACGACAAAAAAGAAAAAAGTAAAAAAAAAAAAATGAAAAAGCAAAAAAACAAAATAATAAATGAAGGAACGAAGCTAAATTCGTATCGGGTTTAAAAATACATATACGATGAATCAATCGTCTATTCAGGAGGAATTCCAGCGGAGGAGACACCACAGATCGTCCTTCTAACGTTCGACGATGCCGTTAATGATCTTAATAAACCGTTATACGGTGATTTATTCGAAAACGGCCGTAAGAATCCGAACAACTGCCCGATCACGGCGACGTTCTATGTCTCGCACGAGTGGACAGATTATAGTCAGGTGCAGAATCTTTACGCCGACGGCCACGAAATGGCATCTCACACAGTCTCGTAAGTCTTTCGCTTAGTAAAAGGAGAAGAAGGAATTTTCGTTGTTGTCCTTTCTACCGACATTTGTGTGGCTTAACAAGAAAGGCTAGAAAGAATCACGTAACCGTGTCATATGGCGCGTGGCTATCGTCATTCGAGCTTGACGCTACGCTCATCATCCTCTCTCTTTCTTTATATATATATATATATATATATATATATATATATATATATATATATGCGTGCGTATATTTGTGTGTGCGTTTTTATTTCGCTTTTAATCACTTTTCATACACCAAACTTGTTCTTTAAGATTAAACGAGGAATAAACGCTAATTGCGAGGGATCTTACTGATCTTGAAAAGCGCCAGTCAAATAATACATCAAGATTTATTAAAAACTTATTATTCATTTTGTCAAGAAAAATATTATTAATACGACGTAGAATCTCTTACGATGACCGACTTAGAGAGATCTCTCCGAGCATAGTGAGTCAAGGCTATTTATCGAAGAGAAGCACGTGAAAGCAAATAGAGCCAATCAAGGAATAATAAATATTTACGGAAAAAAATGACGGTGCGATTCGATCGGTAGGACACCTCTAAGCTCCATAAATGGAAAATAAGAAAAGAAGGATCTTATGCGTCCGGTGAAACGATCGATTATATCTTTTTCCTTTTTTTCTCAGCTTCCTCTATTCGTCTTCTAAAACGAGAGGAAGCCGGTACGCCAACGACACCGATACTCGTAGCGCGTGTAAAGAGTTTCACCGAGCGCGTACGATACTCCTGCGGTATACTAATGACGCCTACTGACTGTAACTCTTTTCTCTTTCCCATTTGTTCTCTCTCTCTCTCTCTCTCACTCTCTCTCTTTCTCTCACTCTCTCTCTCTCTCTCTCTCTCTCTCTTTTTCTTTTTATCTATCTATCTTTCTTTCTTTCTTTCTCTGTCTCTTTCATCGTCATGCATCATCATCCTACGTCCCCAAACAATTTAAAACGCGACGAAATCGCTATTTCAAACGGAATAAACAAAATTTCCTACGATGTCTTTGAACCTTCTCCTTCGTATCCTACAACCCTAAAAAACAGGTGACTATCTTCCGGAGGAGATCCCACAAATCGTCTTGTTGACGTTCGATGACTCCGTGAACGATCTGAACAAGGGACTCTACGCCGATCTCTTCGAGAAGGGAAGAAAGAACCCGAATGACTGTCCTATCTCAGCAACCTTCTACGTGTCCCACGAGTGGACCGACTACAGCCAGGTTCAAAATCTCTATTCTTCCGGTCATGAGATTGCCTCCCACACGGTCTCGTAAGTATCCTCTTTGTAGGATCGGCATCCCAAAAATATCTATCTATAAATATATATACGTATATCAATTTCTACAGAACATATGTACGTTTTATTGTATACAATGGTCCATGTCAAATGACAAATCGATTTCTCTGATCTCGAGTTCATCAAAATCACTTGTCTCTTCTCTTTTCACGTCAATATGCTTTCGAATTTGATTTACGCTTACCCAATGATCATTCAAATCATCGGCACGCTATAACAGATCATCAACGGTAGTAGGTATCGATTAACTATCATTTTTGATCACTGCTCTCAATTAACTACTAATGTAATGCTAGCTTGTATTACCGATCGCCAAAGGAAACATAGGTCATTCATATTGTACGGATAACAAATCGAATCGTACGTGCTCGACGCGAAAGAAACGTTCTTGCTTTCGCGAGTTATGAAAGACTAGGGCCGAGTCCAAAGATTCGTCATGATCGCACTTTCTTCGTTCAATATATATATATATATATATATATATATATATATATATATATATATATATATATATATATTGAGCTCAATATACTATATAACGATTTTCTTATTTTAAATAATATGGTCAAATATATTCAATCCTATTAGTTTTATAAAGAAATGTTTGAAATAAAAGTTGTTGAATTTTGAGGGGTTTAATACTGACTTTAGTGTGATACGTTTACTAATATAAGTTCTTAATCAAAACTTTATCTGTTCAATACTTTACAAGCTTAGGAATTTGCAATAGGAAATTTGGAAATGTCTTGTATATATCTAGATGAATTTGACTCGGTCCTAGGATATCGTTAATTAGAAAAATTCTTGGTTATTACGAAGGTAATAAATGTCAATCGTAGGCACAGTTTCGGAGAACAATTTTCACAAAGAAAATGGGCACGAGAAGTAGCTGGACAGCGTGAAATCCTTTCGGCTTATGGAGGTGTCAAGTTGGAAGATGTCAGAGGAATGAGAGCTCCATTCTTGTCGGTAAGATTAATGATTCCTTCCAAACACTTAGTTTCTATTTTCTTTACCTAAACTACATGTCTCTCTCTCTCTCTCTCTCTCTCTCTCTCTCTCTCTTTCTCTCTCTTTCTCTCTCTCTCCCCTTTTCTTTTTCTCGGTAGGTCGGTGGAAACAACATGTTTAAGATGCTATGGGATACGAACTTCACCTACGATTCATCGATGCCAATTTATGAGAACAGACCTCCTAGCTGGCCTTATACATTGGACTACAAACTCTTCCACGACTGTATGATACCGCCTTGCCCCACCAGATCTTATCCTGGATTGTGGGAAGTTCCTATGGTAATGTGGCAAGATCTGAATGGTGGTAGGTGTTCTATGGGAGACGCTTGCAGTAATCCGCCAACTGCCGATGGAGTCTACAAGATGCTTATCAAGAACTTTGAGAGACATTACACGACTAACAGGTATGCGATTATCTCGTATTTTAAATTTTCAATTATCGATCGATTTTTCTCGTATATGTATTTATATATAATATTACGATAAAATCAAATGTCTTGTGTATTTCAACATAATAGAGCACCGTTCGGTCTCTTCTATCACGCGGCATGGTTCACTCAACCTCATCACAAAGAAGGCTTCATATCTTTCCTTGACACGATCGTTGCTATGGATGACGTTTGGGTAGTAACAAATTGGCAAGCTATTCAATGGATTAGAAATCCAACGCCTCTAGCTCTGATGCATAATTTTGAGCCATTCAGTTGCAATTTTGCGGTAAGTCGATTGAAAAAAATTAGCAGAGAAATTAATGCGATAAAGATTATCTTATTTTGTTTAGGATCGACCGAAGAAATGTAACAATCCGAAGGTTTGCAATCTCTGGCACAAAAGTGGTGTTAGGTACATGAAGACCTGTCAAGCTTGTCCAGATATCTATCCATGGACGGGCAAAACTGGTATTAGGAGCAGTCGCATCGATAACGAAATCGATACTCACGAATGAAACGACAAACCGATCAACGTGGCGATCGAGACCCACCAATGAGGACGAAAGAGCCAAAACGAGAAGAACGATACATAGCTCATACAGCATTTGTGTTCTTTTATCTCTCGTTCCTCTGAAGAAATTCTGAATTTCGAGTACGCCAAGCTGTTTTATTTTTCTTTAATTTTTCTATTCTTTCATTTCTTTTTCTTTTCTTTTTTTTTCATTTTTCCTCTTTTGCTCGTATTATTGGTCGAGAAAAACAAAACAAGCAACATGGCTACAACTTTCGCGACTTTGGTGGGTCTGCGAAGTGTAATCAAAAAAAAAAAAAATTGAGTCCTTTCTAGAAAAGATTTCAAAATAGGACTGTTGCATAGGTCGAAAAACACGTACGTGTTCTTTTTTTTTAAAAAAAAGACTTTGTTCCTTTATCTTTCTTCTTTTTTTTCTTCTTTCTTATCTCGTCCAATCAGTTAACCACGATAATATAACGACATTAAGATATAATAATTGTATACAAATACGTTAAAATGCTAATTGCGTTATATTGTTGAAACAGGGTAACTTGACACGATACGAGTAGAATTATTAAATTATTTCGAAGCAATGTATTGAGACGGCGGGCATTGATTCATGTGAACCGATGAACGTGGCACGAATCGGTGACCGCGAGTCAGTGAAGTGTAGTAACTTTTTTCTTCTTTTTTTTCTTCCTTCGTCTCTTTATTTTTATTATCTTCTTCTTTTATCTTTCTATTATCTCATCATTTTCTACGTACGTGTCTTCCTTATATTGTATTTTATTTTATTTTATTATAAGCAACTTCCTCTTTTACCTACTTCGAAATCTTTCAACACGTTCTTGGCGTACTCGGAAAAAATTCGAGATAGAGCAATTAATCACGAGTAATTAATAATAATAATAATAATTAAATAATAACAAAATGATAACGATAATAATATTTGCGGAAAGAAATATGAAAATGATTGCCGATCATGAAGTTTCGTACGTCATTTCGTGATATGTATTATCATCCACCGAGGTTCGAATGTGCGGAGATCACTTTGATGGAAATTTATTAAAAAAATGTCGAAAGAAAAATGTCGCTTTCTTGAAGGATCGTGAGTACGAGAGGAATCATTGTGTTTTACCTGAACCTGAAAAATATAATGCGGCTTTAATAAATACACATTTCGCTAGAATTCACAAACACACATACACACGCGCGCACGCATATAATTTATCGTATAAATTAATAATCAAGTATAATCAAATGGAACTGAACGAATAGAATCTTATGAAAAATGACGTTTACTTTAAATCAAGCAGGATGACAGTTATATGTCATATGTTTTTATTACAAACATGTATTTGGGATCGGTAAAGGATAGAGTATGGAAGCCCAAGTATCTAAGTCATATTTCTCAATATCCTGCCAGTGAACACTATTCATATATGCGATATTTTCAATCCAATATTTCTTGAGATTACAGACCGTCATAGCCTTGAAAAATTAAAAAATAAGTTTTCTATAAAACAAGAAATCGATGAGAGATCAATCACCTATATTCATTTGAATCATAGAAATTTTATAAATATGATTTCATATATTAGTCATATTACCCGTTTATTTTGTATGATCCATGCGATAACAAACTTGTTATCTTGCAAACGAGACCATTTTTCCGCCTTATTCAAGTAAATATTTCTCTGTGATTTTTTACCATAAATTATATTTATATGAGATTTAAAAAAATAGAGAAACGGTTTTATGAATGGAGCACGTTTCGAAACTCGATTGAGAGTTTTCGTGATTTGATGAATCCCGTCGAAAAGTTCGATAAGTTGATTCGCTTTCTTTAAATTTATACAACGAATTAGTACTAGGAGAAAGCATTCCAAGCCCTGCAACGACAGATCAGAATATTTAGAATTTATTGTCGTGATCAATAATATTAATTCGAATGAATTACTAGGCAACAAGTGACAATTGTAGAAAAATCATCATGTTTAACTTCTTTCGTGTAACTATCCACAGTTAGTTCACAACTTTCGTCAATTCTGTATCCCCTGAAAGGAAGTTCGATGTGTAAATATGTATCAATGAATTGTAAACATTTTCATGAACTTACATTCGCAATTGCCAAATCCATAAACAACTTAAAAGTCGAGTAAGACAAACTGGATCGCGAGAAACACAACCTTTCGTATTGCAAACTATTTTATAATAAATATGTTGTTTTTATTTTTTTTATTTTAATTTAATATATATTTCATTAGTATGAATCGAACGATCGATATAATTAAAGATGGATAAACGTACCAGTGAGTGTTTTGGCATGTTGGAGACAGGATTCGTAAGATTCCAAAAATACTCCAGCTTCTAAGAGTAATTCTAAGGAAAGAGCATAATACCAGGTAATCGCTGAATTATCGATGTCCTCGTCTGACATATAATGCAGCTCGTTGATGAGATCAATTGCTTCGCTAATATGTTTTGTCCATATCTGTTTGCAAGATATGAAAGAGTAAAAGAAAATGTGAAAGAAATATGTTTACTATTGATTACCATGATTTCTATAAATGATGGCAGCAAAACAAGTTTCACATGGGTAAGTTTCATCATGTATGTCATTTTAAGTATATTTTTACCAAATTCTATGGCATCTTGAAATTCGCCTCTCAATGCTCTGTTATATATAAAAATATAAAATTATCGAATATGTATAATTAATTCGACTTTTATTTGATTTTAATAGTATTACCTGATCTCGTACATCACCATAAATATTTTCGTTATAAGAATTAAGTCTTCTGGATAGAACCAATACGTTTTTCTTTTTATTATCTCTATTATTATATGCTCAAGGCATCTGATAAAATTGAAGTTATCTCCACGTCGAAAAACTTTCACAGCAGTCAGATAAATTTCGGCCTGTTTAAAAAAATTACCTGCATTTTCGAATCCTAATCTGAGACTTTGTAAAATGATCGACTTCGCAATTTTTTCTTTTCCCTCTATCTAGATGATCATATTATGATCGTATTTATTCAATAATTTATGTAACTTGAAAATGATAAAATCAAAAGAATACGATTGTCACCATAAGAATCAAAGAAAGTCGTCCAAGATAAGATGCCAATTCCAAGTTATCAAAAGCTGTAAGTCCTCGATAACGATTGACAAAATATTGTAAGAATCTTTTTCCTATTTGTAAAAGTAAGTTTTCTATACAAGCTGTGTAACAAGCAGCAATTGTTGATTGTGGTATGTTAGTTTGTGACGATACTGCTTTGGTATATATCATCTTTGCTTGCAAATAATTACCTAGTGCCACATGAGCATCGCCTAAAAATCATTTTCTTTAAATAATTATATAATTAGAACAAAATCAGCTACATACCCATCAACATCAAAATTATTCCTTTATTAACGATCGAATGTTCATTACATGTTCCTATTTGCTGACATTTCGTTTCTAATTTCTCGTGTCTCTGTTTGGCAATTTCAAGAATTTTTAGAGCAAACAATGGCTCTGCAATATAAATTAATCCTATGCTATATTCAATTAGAAATTCCAATATATGTTCATCTGAACCTATAAAAAAATATATTCAATCAAAAAAATTATATTCTTGCTAGTATAAAATAATATAAAAAATAATAATAATATAAAATATGATAAAAAAATGAAGTATATTCTTAATATACTAGGATCAAATGAATAAAAAATTACCTATTTGCTCGACATATTGACTCAATTGCCAATATATACAGTTAATTTTGTCGTAACAATAACAACTTCTATAGTCGACAGAATTCAATTCTTTTAAAAACATATGAGAAGGATCGGTTATTCTTTCGGGTGTAACAAACGATCGTCTTAAAAATTTTAATCTGAATTTATCATATAGGATATGATTTGATACATTTATAACGTCTGATGAAAAATTTATAATATGAGATATAATTTCGATGAAAGATATATGACAAAAATGAATATGTACAAAACGAAATGTGACCTTCTATTTGTTCCTCTTCTTCACCATACTCAGAGAATGACAATACAGATATTTTAGAAATAGACTCCAAAAATTGTTGAATATCAGTTTTAAGAATATTTCGTTTTGGTTCTCTAAATACATCGGTAGTTATGATCTGCAATAATGATACAACAAACTTGGCAAAAAATAGAGGAAGGAGATTTACAGTAGAAAATGAAATGAATCGTGAAAGAAATTCTTAAGAATAAAGAAGTTGCATGAAAAAAAGTAATAATAAAATAAAATATAAGAGGGATAACATAAAGTATATTCCTTTACCTCTTCCGATAAATTTCTAAAGAATGTTTTTGAAAAGGAACCGCCACCACATCCTTCACATTTATGAGTTTCTCGTCTGTATATCTTACAAGCTTTGTACCAGTAGTCATTTTTTTTACTCCTTTGCAACATATTGTACAACATTTTATGAAACGAAAGAATCTTAAATTCCAATATCTTGCAATTAGAATAAGTAGGTAATTCTGATATCCCAAAGTTGTCTAAAGATTAAAACAGATTTGATTTTTACACAATTTAGGTGAAACGTTTAATAGTGTATAACTCACGAGAGACCGGGCAATTACATTGTACCAAATGATGCATGTTAGAGAATGTTTTTCGTCTTATAAGTAAACTATAGAAATAATTATCCGTATGAAATAGATGTCTTTGTATAGAAGCACATTCCACTACTCGTATTCGAATTAGTTCGGACACGACTGCAAAATAAAAAATAAATAATTTTACAAAATAATATAATCATCGAAGAACATAATTTACTTGCTTTCAGCTGTATGCTTTGCCGTTGAATTTATCATAAGAGTTTGAACGATCGTCCGTACAAAAAGTTGACCGATTGCCGCAGCACATTTGATAAATTCTTTCTGATACAAATTCATCCTTTCATAAATCATCCTTTTCAAACCTAAAATGATATAATTATATTACACATATGTTTCTTTTTAATACGCATCAAATTCATTAACATTCAGATATTATAATAGTTACCACTATAATTCAAAGTGGCATCAGCAAAACCAATATATTTTTCATTAGTTATACAAATAGGAAAAAGATTTGTTTTAGAAGAAGGGATCACGTCTTCTGGGAACAAATCATACGGCACTTTTCTTATCATATAAGATTCCGGGAAAATAAGATTATATTGTTTTAATTCAGTGCTAGTCATGGTTAAAAAATCAAGTCCATTACTTTGCAAAGTCAAACTCAAATATGTTTCACACCAGCCTATATCGTTTTGACTATATTTTTTTATAATCCTGTTTAAAAGATATGTACTATTAATTATCAATACATTGATATCAATATAATATCATTATATTCATTTGAACATTTTATAAACAACTTACGCGTCCAAACATTTAGGTATTGCGACAACATTAAGAAATTGACAGGCAAACCCAGTTAACAATTGGTTATCTAGTCCGTCTAAAGAAATTTTTATTAATCTTCCATCTTCAAAAAAATTTTCCTCTACGTCGAAGTTTTCGATATCAAAAGGTGGATTTAAAGTAGTTATTACTGTTACTACGTTAATATTGTCAAAAGCTAATGACACAAAATGCCAGGACATCGAATCAGTATAATGAAAATCATCCAAAAATATACACATTTTATCACTCTGTAGCATACAAAAGTTTTATATGAAAAATTTCATTAAAATTTATTTAATTATAACTATCACATACTTGATTTAAAATAATGCTGAAAATTTCTGTCATTTTTATATGACGTTGCGAATTATTAGCCGCACAATACTCATCCGAAAGAGGAAAAGAAACTTTCATTAATGTATTTAGGTAACAAAATTCATTTGAGGAGAGAAACGAACCCAATTTCTTTTTTAATACTCTTTCGCGATCTTTAATAGACTTGCAATCTTCTGCATCGAGTATCTAAAATATAAGATCGATTTAACATAATAATTAATAATGCATCGTTAAATAATATAATTCATAATTACTTGCCAGTAAAATAATATAATAAATCACTGTATATTCTTTTTCTGAATAAGAATGATGCAGAGGAAGTTGGACCACATTTATTTGTCTATTTTTAGCAATAGTGACGTAAGCATCGAGCAATCTAGATTTACCAGATCTTTCATTACCCTAAAAATGTTAACCAAAATTAACAAAAATCTCTAAAATTTTATTGTATTAAATTTCAAACCGTTATCAATATTCCAGAATAATTTCTATCCATGATTCCGATATTATCTAAAATGTCATTGAAAGTTTCCAGTTCTTGAGAACGGCCCAAAATAGGATAACGATAATTCAAGTTCGAAGTGTTAATCGGTGTTAGCTGTATACTATAAGACACCCATAATCTATAGAATATAAATTTAAGATTATAATAAAAATATTACTTACGAAGGTATTCCAAGAAACTCGTAAATGTGATACTTTCTATTTCTTTTTAATTTCTGCACACCATTCGACTTGAATGCAGTTCTGCTTAAATTACTGTGCATTATGGTATCGTAGTCGCAAAATATCTTTAATTAGTTAATATTTATAAAAAATCTATCTTAAGCGAAGAAGAAAGATATTAAAAAGAAAACAATCAATTAATATATATATATATATATATATATATATATATATATATATATATATATAAATAACCTTATCATGTGAAATTTCCATCATTCCCCTAGCTTTGGTCACTGGAACACCGATGATCATGTAATCTTTTCTCAAGTTGTGCCCAACAACTCCACAATAAGCCATTCCTTGGTATAAACACAAAAATTAAATGATTCAAAAAAAAAAAAAATAGCATATTTAATAGATCACACCTGTGGATATACCAATCGATACAACATGTGTACGCCATTTATTTTTAAGAGCCTGTAATATTTTAAATGCGCATATTATTGCATTTTGCGCCATTTTTCCATTATTATTGTCATTAACAATTCTGATCGATTCTTCTAATCCAAAAACAATCGAAAATAAAATATTGTTTTCATACATATTTACTAAGTATATACATCCCAAGTATGAATCGATTATACTGTAAAATTAGTATGCCGTTATATTCCGTAGTATTTAAAGACACTTTACATAAACCTAGATGAAATTACCTATGTAGAAGTAAATAACACTCATCCACCAAATAAACAAGTTCTAAGGTTGTGCAATTAGAGGGTACAATATCTATACAAATCATTGTTATTCGTCTTGTATCCATTAGGTGTTCCACCGGTAGGTCATGTATGATCTGTTGCAATTAAGACAACGAGTATGTAAAATTTGTTTGATTTAGTTCAAATTCGTAGAGTTTTACTTGCTCAGCAACTGCATTTATTAGATAAACTTTTAGTTGAACTCCAATATTTCGTTTTACTGCTTCTTCTACATAACTTTGTGCTAAAAAAAAAATTAGAAATTATATCAATGTGTTTAATAATTATTTTTTATAATCGATTTACAATAATTTGTTTAATCATAATGTACTTGAAAATATCTTCTTGTTTAAATCATCATCGGAACTATTATTTTCGTCTTCTGTTGAGACCAGAGTTGTTTTAACTAACAACTCAGTTAATTTTTGCAAAATTATAGGATCCCGTTGACCGGAATTATTCGAGATTAATGGTCTAATCGTAGTTTTATGTCTTCCTATTTTTGTACTGTTTTCTAGTATTTTAATTATCTGCAAGAAATTGAAATAAATGATCGTCTTGAATAAATAGTATATTGGTTGAAAAATCTTTTAACAAACTTTTATATTATACGCATCCTTGATCACATATTCGTATTTGAAAGGTGTACAGTGCTTCCAGGCGTTCATAGATAAAACTAGATCACCAGGTAGACAAACATTCTTTGCTTTTTTAAAATCTAAAACCGGTTGACCCGCGATAATGTAATATCGTGATAGTTCGTTTCCGATGATACTAAATATTATATTTCCAGCCGAAATAATTATGTTTACTGTTTAGAGAAACATAAAAAAGATTTTTGATGCCAAGTGGAAATGGGATAAGTATTAATATTTACTTTTTGACATAATTTCTTCATCTTTTTCGACGGCTATTAGTGCATTTTTTAGATTGAAAGCACAGCTTATCACTTTTGGCATAACGTTTAATATTAATTCACCATGATGAATCCTCCATAAAGATAATATCGTGTTCTCTGATTAGTTCTAATCTATTATTTTTTGATCTTAGGATGAGTATTTATATAATAATGCATACATACGCGAAAATTTGAAAATGTCTCCGTCTGCCGAATATATTTCATCGACTATAATGTTTAAATATTTATTTAACAAAATGGTAAAGGCATACATTCCACCTTTTTCGGCATTTCTATATCTATTGTAAAGATTTGTTAAATCTGATAGAGAAAAGGAAAAATGTATGCATATGAATTATTTTTTATAATATTTATATATATACATATATACATATATACATACATATACACATACACACATACATAATTTGATAATTTTATACACACACACAATTAGAGGATGCTAAAATTAACCTGTAATATCAAGAAATAGTAAAATCACATTAAATTGATCTATAATCTTATTAGTTAGATCTTTGGCTAGGATGATCTCGTTTGGTACAAAAGTTGCCATGAGACGAGTGAATTTACTTGTTTGTTGATTATGTAAAATCTGAAATAATGAATAATATTTGTAAATCATCCAATTTTTTTCTCTATTTACATATAATTATAAACTAACATTTTTCAAAGAAATTCGTCTTTCATCTTTTGGATCACTTGATTCTGAAGTCCATAAGGGTAATAAATAATTATGCGGAGATAAATAATTCTCCATTTTTATGTAAATTATTTATCGTATACGAAAATACAAATAAATTTCTTAATAATTAAACTTCATGTTGTATATATTGCGATATCTTATATTTTGGGTAGTAATCCACTTTATCGGTCCATGATAACATAATGGTCAAGTTAATTTCTGTAATATCAACAGAGACAAAGTTTTCTCTCACCAGATGGCTGTTCGTTCTAGTATATTGATCGTTTAGATCGAATATTAGTACTCTATTCTCTTGGCCAGTGCAAATCATCGACGAAGAAATATTTTTTCATACAATTTTTCAAAGAAAATAATGCTTTTTAAAAAAATCAAAAAACCTTGCTTTAACTGAAATGATCTTTAAAATGAGAATTTGTTCATTAAAATTGGTACTCATTGTTGAAGCAAACCATCATAAAACTAGAGATGATGCACAATCTTCATTTTCATAACAGAATGCCTTTCACTTGTTGCCTCTTGGAACGATTATTGACTTGATAGACATTCGTGTTTAGGTATTTTATAAAGACGTTTAGAACGACATTTAAAGCTAATTTCGAATATAAACTACAAAAGAAATACTTTGAAGAATTGATTAATTGTTTTATCGATCTAAGGAAGAATATTACTAGATGTAACATAGTTGAGATTAAAAATATCGAGCTTATTTTCTTTTCTCATTTCGATATAATACGGAATAAACGACAATTGGTGTATTTTAACAGTACATTCTTTTTTCTCTTTTTTAATGCTTTTATTTAATCATTTATATAAAATGTCAATCGATTAACAAATTTGACGAATGAAATAGATATTTTACCTGTTCTCCTTAAAAAATAATATTAACTTGTCATACAATGGTATTAATCAAGGATGTTAATTAAGTGAGTTAAATGATTTTCATCCATCTTTTACCAAATGAAGCACGCTGTCCCGTGTAATACCACTTTCTCTCAAGGACGATCCTAATTCTTCTAATCGTTTTGGCGAATATCTATTAAGAAAAGTAAAAAAAAATAAAACATTCAAAGGATATTTAATTCGAAAGTTGAAAAAAGAATGTAAGGCATCCTAATAGAAAATATATCTTACCCACTAACGAGAATCTTGTATCCTTTGTGCCAAGTTGCAGGTAAAGCCTCATTCAATAGTTCGTAAAGTTTAGCGATGAAATCGTCTGCAGATAAGTGAACGAGATAAATAGTGCCGCCATTCAATGACCTCACCTTCAAACGAAGCTCTCCGGACTTTCCACTGGGCTCGTTGATTTGATGTAAGATAGGAGGCTGAAACATCGATTTGGTACTGATACGTTTCATTAACATCGATTTCATACTAATATCTAAGATGATACGATCTAATTACTCATAAAACAATTTTAGAATTTATTATCTTACAGCTGGTTTGCTAGCATGTGTTGCTGATTTAGAAATTCGAGGATTTCTCGGTGATTCTACCGAAGGTTTACCAGAAATTTTACCTTCGTCTTCGGATAATGATTTTGATTTAGAAACATTCGATCTGCTAAATCGACGATTTGATATACTTGCCGATCTTGATCGAGCTCGCGATCGATCGTTGATCTTCTCTAAACGACTACAAAATATCATGTAACTTATTTTCTTTTTTATTAATAATGAGTAATTCAATGTAGGAAGGTCTTTACATTGGTGATAACTTTGACGATAATCTATCGTTACAATAATGTTGATAACTTCGTCCGCTACTTGGAAATCTTGAAACATTTCTGAGTTTAGAATTCCTTTCTCTTACCAATAGATCATACTCGATATTCTTTGTAGCAAGATCTCGCTGTAGAAAAAGTATAAGAATTAGAATCAAGGCTAGGATAGAACAAGATAAAAGGCAAGAATTAAGACAAAGGATTAGAAATTGATTATTGTTTCTTACTTTCTCTTTACGACTGCTCAAAACTAACTCAGCATTAATGTGAGATTGAAGATGAGAATCCGAACAGACGTTATTGTGTGAGGCTAAAATTTGAGATCTTAAGGAAAGAATATCGATAGATTGTGAATCTGAAGAATTTTTTGATTTCAGTGATCTATAAACAAACATTGATTATTATTCATTACAACAACTTATTATTTATAAACGTAATAGTAAAACCTTGCAGCGAAAGATGAAGCAAACTCAATGTTGCAAGGACTCTCTTTTATTCTTGGACTGCATTGACGAGAAGAATTTGACAAAATTTTCGAATTACGAAAACGAATCGATCCGTCTTTAGATGTTTGCTTTCCTAATCGATGACCCTGGCCAGGAAAAACATTAACATCGTTTGTGTATACTTCCGATCTATGATCTTCGACCTGAATAAAGGGATATAAAAATTATGATGAAATCTAATCGGAATATTCGTTGTAATCATTTTTTACTTTGAAAGGCACTCCATTTGGATAGGCTTCTTGTAATTCAGATGGGAAATAACCATCGAGGATATCACGTATGAAGGAAGTTGTTTTTGGATCATTGTAAAGACGCAAAGGACTATCTTGTACTATCATTCCATTCTTGAAAAATTTTAAGGATATACAAGGCAGTGTCTTGAAAAAAAATAAACTTAATAAGAAAAAAACTAGTTTTACGTTCATTTTGATCAATAAATTTTTCTTTAGGGTTAGAAATAAAAACAAAGTTCTTTTTTTTCTATTATCGATTAAAAAAAATAATATAGATTAGAAAGAGTTGGGATTAAAATTAGAACGGCGAAACAACGATGCATTTACCTTGAAACTTGCTCCACTACCTTTTTCGTTATGATGCACGTGGACCTCTCCCTTTCCTGCGGCTATGTTTAACCGATCGATGTTTGCGATAAGTTGTTCGTAACAAGACTCAATAAAATTACTGAAACTGACAGTTACTAATAAATTCAACTGATTATTTGCGTCTTAAAAGATTCATTTATTAATAGACTTACTTAATGGCGTATTCTGTATTTAATGTTGAGGTGCCATTATCTCCGACCCAGATCAATCCGTAATCGGCTAAGAATTTCTATGTAGTAAACCCGATCTTTTTGTAATATACATATATGTATATATTTATATATATATATATATATATATATATATATATATATATACACATACACAAATGCACATATACAGGATATCCCACGGAAATAGATTAAGCTATATCTTTGAAAAGATTGGAGATCGAGAAGAATGTCATAGGATAAAATTAAATAGTATTAAACGCTACATAATTCTATGAAACTTCCACGCATTTTTGTGCATCGGTACAGTTGCAAGGTGCAATTGCAATTTTTTTTTTAATAGAAACATTAATTTTGAATACATTAATTGATGCAGTTTTTGGCCTCTACAAAACATGTTAATAATATTATATCTTAAAATTGTTAATTTATGTATTATTTTAATTTCAAACATGCTAAATTATTTCAATGTTTCAAAACATTTAAGTGTACTCTATCACGCACTTTGTTCTCTTTCTTTTTATTTTACTCTTCGAATTGATTCTCACGCGACTTTGTAATTTTATGAATGGCTTTTTTATTTTTTTATTTTTTGTTTTTGTTGGTCATCCGTCTCATGGTTTTTTTGTCTATACGAGATTAATAAAATTTTTCTAATAATAATTTGCACGTTTAAATAAAAAAAAAAGAAATACGATGACTATGTATGACTTATTATAGTTTGATGTTTATGATGATTTTATTGAGAAGAAAAAAGAAAATTTTTTTAGAAAATATTTTTTGAAAAAAAAAAAGAAAATTGAAAAAGAGATGTAAAATCATAATAGCCCCATAGGATTATATCTCTCTTGGTCCCTTAAGGGCTCAACTCGAGACAGTATCTAATGTTCTCTCTCTCTCTTCTCTTTCACGCGTTCTTCTAAACGTATTGAAACATTTAAATAATTCAGTATGCTTGAAATTAAAATAACATCTAAAATAACAATTTTGAGACATAATATTATTAACATGTTTTGTAGAGGCCAAAAACTGCATTAATTAATGTATTCAAAATTAAAGTTTCTATTAAAAAAAAATTGTAATTGCACCTTGTAACTGCACCAATGCACAAAAATGCATGAAAGCTTCATAGGATTATGTATTTAATACTATTTAATTTTGTCCTATAACATTTTTCTTGATCTCCAATCTCTTCAAAGATATAGCTCGGCTCAGTTCCGTGGAACACCCTGTATATTAGACTAGATATATAAATTAGCTAATGTGTCGCAATTGCTATAGTAGGTAAAGAACTTATTTGCATGTTATCTAAAATCGAATAACATTTTTAATTCAAGTCAAGTATTCTGAGAGTTAAAGTTGATTTAAAATAATTTATTTTATACATAGAATACTTGAGAGAAGAAAATGATCTTCAAAATATTCTATCGATAGATTTTATAACAAAATCATTCTTTCTTTTATGAAAGTATAAAGAAAGTATTAAGAAAGATAAAGAAATGATGAGAAAAAAGTTATCCGATTTGAAATAATTGTTCTTTTATCCATTCCATTTATAAAAAGAAAGAAAAAGAAAAGTAAATTAGATCAAACCTCCATCTCAAAGATTTTATGCTCGAGTATAAGACATCGTTTGTAAAGGTACTCCGAATTGTCAATTTGATTATTTCGTTGTTGGTGTTCCTTCTTCGTAAGGGTTTCTTGATTTTTGCATTTGATCTCCAAGTCCTTCACCTGAGCCAAATTATGTGACGTGGAACATTATCCCACCGTAAGATCTGTATTTATTCTTACAAAGACGGCTAAAGCACGGCTAAAGAACCTTCCGTTTAAATCTTTCGATTTCCTGATCTTTGTCATGCAATCTTTCCTCCGCCTTAGATAGAAGATTCTGCATCTTGTGCATCTGTGACTCGGCCAGGTACAATTGTTTCGTCACTATACTTATGAATTCGCTTTCTACAAATCAACGAACGTTGAAATCTTTTTCTAATTTCTTTGTTAATTTAATTCGTAATTATTTAAAGATATAATTTGTTAGGAAAGAACAGATCTTTTTAATTTTTTTCTTTTTATTATTTTTATTTCCTTTTTTTTTTAATTTTATGATAATTCGTATGGTACCTTCTTCAATAGTGTTATTTACATGTATGGGAACATTCGAGGATCTTTCAAGAATTTTACTGTTATTCACCCATAATCTTCTACCGCTAAAACTTGTCCCTGTATTCTACAAAAGTTTGAAATTTTTTAATTGTATTATCGAAGTATATATGTATATTATCTTGAGATAAGATTATAATTTGAACCGTTTTATTCGTATCTGCCGATGATGTACCAGGATTAGAAACGATTTTTGGTCTCTGCGATTTATTGATATTTTCATTATCTAATCTTTCATTGTCAGTAGCACTCAATATGTAAGAAGAGTTAGATAATACTTTTTTTAATCTAAAGAAATGAGATGTTAATAGATATTGTATTTTGCTTATAATGAAAATGTTCTATAACAAAGGATACAACTCGGAAAATCATTTTTTCTCCTTTTTTTTTATCAAGATATTTACTATATAGTTTATATGAAAAAAATTAAAAAATAAAAATACAATACTTGTGTTTGCTGTTACGCGAAGAAACGAATTGATATTTCTTTTCTGAATTTCCTATTGGGTCCGATTGATTCATTCTGCGTAGGATCTTGTTAATGAATTCGATAACATTTACATCCAAAATTTTTTAAGGTTATCCAAAAATAACGTTTGTCGGCAGTAATATTTGAAATAGTATAGATGAAGAGGGTCAAATGGATCCATAAAACTCAATAACAATCTGCGATCGATATATATATGTATGTATATAGAATCATGATCGTTTTACTATTTATTAGTACATTAGAAATAGCGGCTTCCATTCTACTTATATTTTAAATATAACTAATACATTGAATTTCGAATCTTTTATGTATACTTTATATGATTATATTACGTAAAATAAAAGTACACAGTATATATATACAACACATATATACACATATATACATATTCGTACATATCTGATTGACTTTGACCTATATATGGTATAACTGTAGAGATATATGAAACATACAATATTTATATAGGTGTTACACATGAAGAAATTCTTTTATTTCATTAACACGCATCAAGAATTATTTTCCAAGAAATGACGACTATACGCAAGAAAGTTTATTGGAAGGTTATGTGTCAGGCGATGTATTATCGATATTGAGCTAAAAATAAATTAATAATTGATGAGGATCTCTAAGGGAGGTTACTTTTACAAGATAAATAAAGCTGAGTGTATTTCTAGGTTAATAAATAAAAAATTAATTCATTGCTGTATCTTTTATTAGAGTTTTTCAACCATTTAATAAAAATCTTGTATATCAATGTGGGCATAAGGTTGAGAATCATTGGTCTATAGCTCTATATTTTTTTGAAATGTGTAAGCGAGAGGGTACAACAAATCTTAGGTACGTTCCTGTTTAAATTACGAGATGACGCAGTATCTTACGATCGATTACGGCGAAATCTCCGCATTGTATTTCGTTAATCAAAAACACGTTTCTTATGTTGGCTTTTTCGTATGTGCTTATCGTATCATTCTTGTTGAAAGAGAAACAATCGTGTTTGCTCAAACATAAGAAATAAAGTAGTGAAAGATAGCATAGTCAAGAGTGGATAAGGAAGAAATCAAGTGAAAAAGAATATTCGGGCGGATACGTAATCACATGATAGATTATTATTTATGGTATTTCGCATAAACATAAAATCAATATAATTCGACCAAGCATTTATGTTTACGCCTTTCTCTGCTTTTAATCGATTCAGCGCATGTTATCTTAAAAAACCTTTCTTTTGTGCAAACGTGCCACGTGTATGCGAGATTAGATCAATCAAAAAGCATTGAAGTGCGTATTTAATATCACAATTGGACAGCTGTGACCTTGAAATCGTGTTAAGGAAATTAGAAATTAAGAATATAAAAATTTGTTTAGTTCGAGGCCTTGCCTCGTCGCTATACGATCCTGAGGTGCGATCGTAGCGCCATCACGCAGTCTCACTCACGATCGAAGGTGAGAAGGGCGCGCGGAGTAGTGGGGGAACCGGCACAGGAGTCGTGTCCCGCGTGCGAGCGAGCGTACACACGTGTGCCCCCTCCGCTCTCTTCTCGCCACGCAAATACCAATCGTGAACGGACGAAACGGACGAAAATGTCGTCGCGGAAGAGGTCGAACATATTGTCAGAGCTCTCGGTCCA
Source organism: Vespa velutina (assembly GCF_912470025.1). Classification (NCBI taxonomy): domain Eukaryota; kingdom Metazoa; phylum Arthropoda; class Insecta; order Hymenoptera; family Vespidae; genus Vespa; species Vespa velutina. The sequence goes on along the minus strand of NC_062197.1, from coordinate 8,186,415 downwards.
ACGCTGGAACTCTTCGAAAGTGAGTAAGTTTCATTTCTTTTGATATTATTATGTTCTTTCTTCAAAGTTTTCTTTATTAACATTTTCTTTATTCTGGGATATACACCCACAGTGCCTGAGCTATTCTATTTACTGAACGGTTACTACTTATATACATATATATACTCGTGTCTATGGAAACGAGCAACGTTTATTTCGCAAAGCTTAGTGAATGTTCAATTAGGTATACAATTTGCATATGTATGTATGTATATACGTATGTATATATGTATGTGATATATAATGTTTCCTGTGAATAGTTAGTACTGTCGATGACGACATTAACGGAAGAAGCTATTCTTTTTTGTGTACCGCTCCCTCTTAGTATCGTAAGATATAATTTTATTTTTAATATGTATTTAGATAACACATTTTCTCTCTCTCTTTCTCTTTCTCTTTCTCTTTCTCACTCAATGGATTATACTTCATTTTTTCGAGTACATACGTGTTTGCTTGTTAATACATTTCATCGTTGTCTCTTTTAGTGAAACATTTTCATAAATGTGTACATGTAGACAATGTAGAATAAATAGACGTTTCAATCAGCATAGAAAGTAGAGATTAGAATTGAAAAGGTCGCATCGTTGGCACTCGCCCTTTATAGTCGTCCATCTTTAATTGTTCACTTATCGTGTCGCGAATCTTTAAGCGAATCGGAGCAGTTTCTATCTTTTTCTCTCTCTCTCTCTCTCTCTCTCTCTCTCTCTTTCTCTCTCTCTCTTTCTCTCTCTCTCTCTCTCTCTCTCTCTCTCTTTTTTTATATCTCCCTCTCTTTCGACAATGACAGCTTAAGATATTTTATGATGACGCAATGAGTCGTTTTTTTCTTTGGCTGTTTTTATTCTGAATGATTTTTACTATATGTTGAACGTTCGGTCTTAACTTCACCACAGTTGGACGAACTTTTGTTGCAAAATATTGACCTTCCTTTAAATCAATGACTAACCAATCGTGGTGATTGTATTTACATTTAACCCTTTCGCGTTCCTTCATAATGGCGAGTAGAAATATTTACTTAGAGCCTTTATTCGTTCTTTGAAAACAAAAGTAGCATAAAATCATTTTTTTTTCTTTTTCATCATATTATCGTATCGTTATGTAAAGCTTAACGACATTATTCATATAATACAGTTTTAAGTTGCATTGCTTCGTTCACGTGATCATAGAAAAGAGGTTATGTACATTTATCCTAAGGGATCTCTATCTCTACACATATATTTATATATACATATATATATATATATATATATATATATATATATATATATATATATATATATATATGACATCTCTTCCAATCACATGTCCAGTTTCGTGCTGACTCACAGTGTACGATTCCATTGGTCAAGTCGCATGATCATTTTGATTACGATCTTTATAAGTTTAACTACGGAATAATTAAAGTCGACGGTTAAAGGTTTTTTCTTTGTGAGAATTTATGTGTTTCCTGAAAAAGAATTATTGAAACGCGTAAGAAAATGCGCACGGTCATCGTCCGTCATTAATGATCATAGTGTATCATTGATGATCGTAGGTATATATCGAATAAAAATTTTATGATGTTCTTTTCTTTATTTTTTCTTATCCTTTAATGTTCTAATCTGTAACCAAGTTTATATTGCTAACGAGCTGGAATTATTTTCAATGTAATTATTTCAAATTTTTCCTCGATCATTTTTCTTCTTTTTTTTTCTTTTATTTTTTTCTTTCTTTTTTCCTCTTCCGTCTCCTTCCGAAGTTATATTAGTTTCTTTTTTTGTCGATGAATTTCAATGAAGTATTCATATTAACAAATAAATAAATAAATATTTATTTCGTATCCGTGGTTTTGTTCATAACACCTTAGAGACGACGTATCGTTATTTTGGCTGATCATCCTATGTTTGATTTGCAATTTTCATGATAGAAAGGAAAGAAAACAAAGCTTTGTTGTGGGAATAGTCGACGAAAACTTTTCTTTGATAATTTGATATTCTATAAGTGTGTGAACGAATGCTTTTCTCAATCGACTACGTAGTACATAATTATTAGGTGTCACGTATTTTCCTTACACAATCTTAGGAATTATTACCAATCATTCCAAGAAGTTTACTATTATCTTTTTTTTCGCAATTATATCTGCATCCTTTTATGGGTGTTTAGAACCATAAAAATCTTCGGATATTTTTTATGAAGTTATTTATGTCAATACGATTGTATAATCAACTTTGTTTACTTATTTAACTGGTTTAATTATACTTTTAATATCAATCAATAGACTAGATTTAATGAATGTGTGTTTCATTAAGTATAATTAAATTAAAAAAATTAGTTCTTTTTTGCGAATGTTTAGTTAAAAACACAATTTGTCTTGAAAATTAATCTATAAATTATTTTTGCATACATATTCATACCTATATATTATATTAAAAATGTATAATCCGATTTATACTAAGTTTACATAAAATAATGATTTCTAAGATTTCTGAATTATTTTTACATTAAAATTGTAAAAAGATGTTAATTTATAAAAATTTAGTATGCCAATATTAAATTGATGTATAATCAACACATAATCATGTTTTTATACGTTCATAGTTCGAATTAATAATAAATATTTATTTATATCTATTAATAAATAATTACATTTTGAATTAGATAAGAAATAAATTTGATATCTATAAAACATAGTCATAAATATACATACATATATATATTATATATTATATATAATATTATTATTTATATTGTTATTATATATATAATTTTATATATACATAATTCAAGATTAAATTAATACTGATAGCTTGCTGAAATTTTCGTAAGACTATACGGTGAAAATGAATAATAAGTACTATTTTTCGCTTACGAGTTCTGATCATTGCAACGGATGCATTTTTATTGGAGTGTACGTTGCATTCTGCAAGAAAAAAAATGCAACATAGGTAACATTTCTTAGAAAATAAAGTTTACTTTTCAAAACTAATTAAATTATCTGTATAAATAGATAATTAGGAAAAGAAACGTTAACTTTATTATGATAAATGCACAATTATTTACGATAAGTGAATTCTTCTCGATAATAATTTATTATTAAAGTATGTATTTTTTATTAATTCCTAACGGTAAGTAATAATGTAACAAATGATTTATGTATCGTAGCTCTAACCTTCGTTCAGAAAAATATTGAAAAAGATCGATCGTAATCTGTGGAATCTAAATCATTCATAAATTTTTCTAGTTGAATTAATTATTTTACTTCTGTTTTTCTCTCTTTTTTTATATTAAAGGTTGCCTATTATTTTAATTAACTTACTTTTCATTTTTTTTCTATATACGTAATTCTATTCTATATGGGTAAACTTCTTTTTTTTTCGTTTGTTTTTTCAATTTTTTCAAGCAAGAATTATTTGATTCCATTCATACAATAATGCGAAGGACAGAACTTAGGAAACACAAGCGATTCTTTGATATTTCTTTGTAAGACAAGAAATTTGAAGTATGTTAGTAGTTTGATTTGGATTAAAAAAGTAAGAAAAATTTTGCTTATTTTGCAATTTAAATTGTCGTATTATTGTAATGCTCGACATATTCATGAAAGGTTTTATGTAATTTATTAGTTTAAATAATTTTGATACGAGTCTTAGTTTAGACGATAAGTACCTTTTCTTTTTCAAAGAATAAAATTCGATTGGATTTTAGGAGTCATCGAGCAAATTAATTCGTTTCCATCTTTTCTCGCTTAAATATAATTATACGAAATTGTTTTTATAGAACGTTCATTTCTAATAGGTAGTATCGTTCTTATTAAACCTTTAATGTATATAGAATTTTCTTTTTTTTTTATTTTTAATAGAAAAATTTAATAGAAATTTTTAAGAAAAAATCTTTTATATTACCTATTGAATATATTCAAGGAAATATTATCTTAATTTTTTTCGAAGAAATTTAATACAAAATTACATTGTCGCATATTTATATGTTAAATTACGTAGAAATTATTTTGTTGTAATTTTGTAATCATCACATACGTTGAAAGGTTAAATGAATGGAAAATATATAGATGAACAAAGCATGTTATGAAATACGGGAAAATTTAAACAAATTTGACCATGGTCATTATATTTTTGTATCTTTCCTCTCCTCTCTCTCTTTCTCTCTTTTCCTCTTTCCCTCTCCTTCATTATACTTTTTTATAAGACGGTCGGCAACTTGTAAGAAGGTGGCAGCAGTGGGGGTGGGAAAGGCAGAAGAAGGCGTCTCGCCGGTGTTCGATCGACTTTCAGTTCACTCGACGAGAGTGCATCGAATCTTTTGCTTGATCGAGTGTATAACATGTCATAGATTTTGTCAAGAAAAACAGCTCGTGATCCAGTTGGAACACGTGGCTCAGATTGTTGACAGGTGGCTCAAGAAAATTCGTGACGTTCATCGTGATTATTTTGTGTTGATTTATTTTTTCTTTTTATGTATTTTTAAGGAATAATTGATTAAAAGTAACCGTGAAAGATGGCACATATAATTAACATTTAATATGTATCTATTTTGTAATATGTAATATTTAATGAGAGAATGTTAATATATTTCTCATTTATATCGAATATTAAATATTTTGATTTAAAGATATACTTATATATATAATTTTTTAGTATTATCATAAATATCATGTTGATTTCAATAAATTTTTATATTGGTGTATCGACCTTCTGATGTTACATAAGAAAAGCAACAGGTGTTAACGATAGCATTTACATAAATACGCTTGTAAAGTACAACCATGACTATGCTGATTTTACAGAAAATTACGAAAAAAAAAATATTTACTATTTAATTAATAGTAAATCATTTTGAAGGATTTTTCTTGTCCTTGAACTATTACTTTATTTTATTTTCATGTTTATTTTAATGTTTATTTTAATTTTAATTTTTTTTTTTTACTTGTTTATTTATTTATTTTCTAAAGTGAAATAACATCAGATACGCGAATAGGTCCACGTTCTTTTCCTTTGAGGAACTTAAGGATCGTGGATATGAATAGCTCGTTGGAATTCTTGAGTCGTTAGGTCGATATGAAATTCTGGGATATACACGTCGTCTTATTGATTTTAAAGTCAGTGAATAACAATGACATTAATAAAATGCATTGTTGGCATCGTATGTTTTTTATAAATTAATCGTTCTTGCTTTTCTTTATATTTTAATATAAATTTTTCAAAAGAGAAATCGAAGTATATCTATCTATCAATCGATAATATTCGATGAACAAAAAAATAATTTAATCAATAATATATTCAAATAATTCATGTTATAACGTGTAAAACATTTAATCGCATTTAATAGCAAAAAATATTTTATGATTTATGCGATAAGTGATAACAACTGATAAAAACGGTTTTTAACGTTTAGCAAATGAAACAAAACAATAAATATTTATTATTTGTTTATATATATAAAGAGTCAAGTATTTTTTTTCTTCTTTTTAAACCGCCTGCAAGAATATTTAATTATTTATAATGAAAAAAATATGATTTATAATGAAACTTTTATGATTAACGCGTACGATATTGGTTGACATTCAAACATTGTGGCGGAAGTTATATAAAGAGGAACGGATTCTGCATTTATCTATGATTCGTAATTGCATATATGTGTATAGATCGTTATGTCTGGATCAAGTTACGCCAGTAGCTTGGTAAAAACACAGCTGAACGTTTCTTTTTAATTTTTTGATATTCTATGATATAGTTTGTTTTAGATTTGTTTAAATAACGGAAATAAATAATCATTTATGATTTCTTTATTTCTCATAGTAATTACTGAATTATCTGAAAAAGATAAGACGTTGGGAAATAATTATTTTATTTGTTTATATAATTTTCTTTTCTTTCTTTGTTTTTTTTAGAATCCGAGAAGATCCTCATTTTTTCAACTAAGAAGAGATAAATTTCATTTGTACTTACTCCTTCACAAAAATGGAAGACTCATTGAGGTAAATATACATAATCGTAATTTTATACAAAGTTCGATGTAGAGCGAGGGGAAGAAACAATTTAAGTATTCGTGCAATAGAAATGTATTTTCATATTCTCACTATGAATAGTTAAGTCGTATCGCCCCCCCCTCTCCCGTGTATGTGTGTACAGTAGGCGTGTGATAATACATATAATATTATACGAATATTTAAATTTTTATGAATATGTGTGTGTACAGTAGGAGTGTGATAATACATATAATGTTATACGAATACTTAAATTTTTATGAATATATATATATATATATATTTAAAAATACGAATTTGTGAATTCGTTTCGCAGATACGAGGATCCCGGCATGTATAAAACACGATCGCCCTATAGTCTGCGGAGATTGGGAGGTAAGATAATAATTATGATCTTGTTCTTTTTCTTGTTTTATTCTTTTTTTTTCACATACCACAAGTAATTATTATTATTATTATTATCTTTATTATTACTATTATTATAATTATTTTTTGTTTCTAATACAAAGAGTATGCATAATTAAATCGTAATTTCACGCAAACTATTTTTTCTTATTGTTACTAGTATTATTCTTCTTATTCAAATGATTGATAATTTGTACAAAAGAATATTTTTATTCGTCGGATAGTGTATGCATGTGATGAGATGGTGTAAATAGTCGATATCGATTTGTACGTGTTACGATATCATCGACATAAAGAGACACCATCATCGCTTAGGCGACATATGAGAAAGTTTGTCTTGATAGTAGGAATATTTTATTTCAATTTTACGCGGAAATATTATTGGATCGTTAGTCAAAAGATAAATAGTTCGATGGCAAAGTCATTTCATTTTACTTATACACATTGTCAAAGATGTAGGAAAGTGTTCATTGGAAAATTAGTTTATATATCTCATAAAGAACGGACTTATTGTCATTTTCTTGATTGATCGATGTCTCGTTTGCACTCAATTGAATAACACATAAGTATTGTTCAATCATCAATCGTAATCGTTTCAATAACAAATGTTAACAATCCGATAACGTGTTACATTTGTACTCATTTTTCAGACATGGTGCCAGCAAGAGTTGTCCTCTATATGCTCTCTTTCTCTGGGTTTCTCGTTTCCTTTATGATGAGAACTGATATCAATCTTGCGATGGTGGCCATGGCAAAACCAACTATAATGTCAAATGCCACGGCCACCGAGACGTCTCATTATTGTTACAAATCGGCGAACATGTCGCACGTGGAGAATAATAACAATAATAATAACTCTATTAGACCGGAGGTATATAATAAATAATATTTTTTCAATTATTATTTTTAGTATAACAAATTCTGTCGAACTTTTCTTTGAAATCTACATAGAAATGATTCCTTCCTATCGTAATATTTAATTCGACTGTATTTTGTCTACAAATTATTTCGATTTATAACGTGATATTATGCGATAAGTTGTTGCTTCTTAATTTGTTTTGTTTTATTTTACTTACATAAGCTATAATAATTTAGTATTGCATATTTATAAGAATATAATATATTACACATAATGTATTTTGTCTTTCGTCTACGTTTATATTTCATTGAAAAATTATGTTTAATACATTATAGGATAGGTCATGTTTTTTGTTATTTACTTCTGCTTCGTATTTAAAAATATTTATGCACGAAGGAGATTGTGTTTATGTTGATAAGGGTTTACGTCTTTTTTAATAGATGTTTGTGCCACTCCAATTATTTATTTTCTTATTGAAAAATTTTTTTATATAATCATAACTTTTTGTTGAGAGAAGAGGAATAGTTTTATCGATCGTACACCTTTTCTTATCTGTAGGAAGAGGGTGAGTTCGATTGGAGTCCAGCTATTCAGTCTGCCATTCTTGGCTCCTTCTATTGGTGTTACATATTATCACAAATTGTGGGTGGCGTTTTAACTCAATATTTTGGTACGAAGACCGTCTTTGGTGGGTCCCAACTTTTAACTGCAGTTTGCAGTTTACTTATGCCCAGCGCTGCTGAAATTCATTACGGTGCTATGATAGCTCTCCGAAGTATACAAGGAATCGCTAGTGTATGTCGAATCGTTTTAATTAATTTTCAATATTTCATATGTTTATGAAAACATCAAATAATTTGTTTAGGGATTAACTTGGCCGGCTATGTATGCCATTGTTGGACATTGGATTCCACCGGTAGAAAGATCTCGTTTCATGTCTTCCTTTCAAGGTAAGTGTTTAGATGGCCGACACGCTAATACAAGTTCTTTTGTGTGTTACAGTGAAACTTCGATACGTATCGAACCATATTACTATATAATACTATTATGATTTATCATGTTTCCCAAATCATATATAACGTGCGGAAAAAAATAGCACGTTGCTTATTGATCTCTGTTGATGATTATAATACCGTGATATACTAATGTACACTTCTTTCAGAGTGGAATATACGGAAGTTCGAATGAGAAACTATTCGCAACATCAAGCTATAGTTACTGTCAAAATTCAAGTCCGGATCAAGAAATTTATAACATATATTATGTGCATATGCTGTCTTGTTGTTATAGATAGATACGATAATTCTGTGACTATAGTCACGATCGTTGATATTGATCTTTTTAATTGGTTTAGCTCCACACGATGGTTGCATTCGCCGGACCGAGGGGTATACTCAACAGCGACCACTCAACAGCATGAGAAAGGCCGAGTATACTTCCAGCTGGTAGAATCAGCCGGACTCTACGTGCACACGTTGTATAATGTTATTCGTTCATTCTCTTACATGTCAGTTCTGTCTTTCTAAAATCTGCATTCGTTCGACACGTATTTCTAATCATCCTTCTCACTCAAACTTTCTCAGAGACAGACCACAGACCGAATAGATATTTAGAGAATATAGATTACTTCTTCTTTTAACATTTAGACTATTCGATTTTTACAGAGATTGTACTTTAGTCATAAAATAGATCAATCTATTGTAGTTACGTACGATATCTCATATATAGAATGATTTTTTTTTATCAAATTCCTTTAGAAATTTTCTCTTTATGTACTAATTAAATGCTTATACAACAACATTGACAAGTATTAAACATAAATATATACGTTCGATTAATTTGTTGTGTGACTTCGGTCTCTGTGTAAGACGAGTGTTTATTCATTTAGCGGGGAGAGCTATTATATGCTCGAACTGTTTTCAGGTATAGAAGTTTCATTGTCCCACTGTACAGCCTCATCATTCATCACTCCCTCGTCCCTTCGTATTAAGTCTCTAGTTAAATCGCTTTACAGGGTTGATTCATGCTCACCAACATCAAGGAGAGATCATCGGCGGCACGTGTGAATCGTGAAACTAGCCCCGGCCGAGGTCATTCAACAAGCCTCATGTTTCAGCTTCCTTCCTGGTCGTGGGGTGAGCCACACCTAACATCTAGATTATCTATATTCAGGGTTCAGCTTTGGGATCGGGTTGACCTATCCGTTGTGCGGATTCATCATCGCTCACTTTGGATGGCAAGTGGTTTTCTACACGACCGGTACCATCGGAATAACTTGGTGTCTTTTCTGGTACTTCTTTGCCTTCGACACACCAGCCGCACATCCAAGGATCTCTCAGCAGGAACTGCGTTACATACGTGGAAGCATTGGCAATCAAGTATTAGGAACGAACGAGGTAAATTTCGATATTTGTCTCATATAGATGAAAACGTAAGATTTTACAAATATCTTGATCTCTTTTAAAGGGAATGCCCGTACCATGGAAATCGATTCTTATGTCATGGCCAGCTTGGGCGATTGGTATTACGACCTTTGGAAGAATATGGGTTCATTATGTTTTTATTATTCCTGGTCCGATGTATATAAAAACTGTCCTTGGATTTAGTATTCAGGCCGTATGTTTTTGAAAACTTTAATAGTTTATATAATTTGCTTAGGATTTGAATTCATATCACGAAAGGATGTTTTCTTTTTTAGAATGGCGTTTTGTCAGGGTTGCCATTTATCTGTAGTTATCTGAGTTCCGTAGTATTCTGTTATGTCGCCGATGTTTTGGTCAATCGACAGATCTTGTCTCTAACGAATGTTCGGAAAGTTTTCACGGCATTATGTAAGTTATTGTCATTTACGTAGATAATTGTAAGTAATGATATTGTTTTTCTTTTTAAATATCTCATTGATCTCTATAGCTCAAGTGATTCCTGGAATTCTCGTGCTTCTTATCGGATATCTGGGATGTAATATAATTCTTGTGGCAATTGTTTGGTTCATAGCTGTTACACTAATAACTGCCGCCTACGCTGGTGCAATGGCTAATATCGTTGATATCGCGCCAAATTTCGCCGGTAAGTTTTAATTGTTTATACGTTTAAAAATTAGATTTGATCTTTTTAATCTTTTGTTTATTGTAGGCCCTGTATTAGCATTCGCACAAACTATTCACATGACAGCTAGTTTTCTGTCACCTATAGCAGCTGGTCTGCTCACTCAAGAAAGCGTAAGCATTTTTTATTCATTTGCTTAATATTTAGTTAACATTTCTTTAACATTTGCTGTGATTCTATGATAATTCTTCTAATGAATAATTTATTTAACAGCAAGCTTTGGACGCTTGGAGAAGAGTATTCGGGGTGACTACGTGTGTAGCTTGTAGCACATATATAGTGTATCAAATCTTTGGTACTGCTGAAATTCAGCCATGGAATTATCCTGATCAAAAGTATCCACAATCTGTTCAAGAGGATTCTCAACCTCTTAACGACTCACCTAGTAAAAACGGAAAGATAGTTTCGAATCGAGACAATATAACTGAGGAAGCATAATGCGTGTGTATATATATATATACATATACATATGTAAATAATATGTATATATATACACACGTATATACATTAACAAAAGAAAAGAACGAAGTTATTAAAGAGACGATCGCCTTATCTTCTGCACTGTTTTTCTTTGTTGTTTAACGTCTCGTTTAAAAATAAGTAGATCTCTTCGGTACATAATTTTGGTATGAAATCATTCATTGCAGACAATTATGACCGATATGAGATTCTTAGGATATATCTTGGTATTTTTATTTTACAATATGTTTTACTACCAGAACATTTTATTTATAGTTTTTAAATATGATATAATAGGGAACAAAGTTTGAATTTAATAAGTTAATATGACATTTCTGCACTAGTTCTAAGAAGATTTTGAAACATTAATTTTCTTCTTTCCTCACATTATCAGACATCAGAGTACCTTTCAATTCTAATATAATCGATATTTATATAGACGAAATCGTTGTTGAGCAGAAAAGCTCTCTTCGATTGGTTATTCCACGTGAAAGTACTTATTTTCGATGTCATCGTCATATGTCTGTAAATAAGAATTATAATTAATGCTACAACAAAGGTTACTTACATAGAAATCAGGGTATTGTATATTATAATGCTAAGAGAATATTTTTATGAGGTAGTTTTATCTCAGGAAACCAAAAAAAAGGTTTAAAATATTAGTTAAATTTGATTTTTAGGGGGAAGACAAAGAAGCACAAAAGTCTCAGTGAAATAATTAGCGATTTTTAATATTTTTAAAAATAATTTTATCATCTTGCGTTATAATTTACTTTTATACATTCTCTGTGATCGAATCTTATTTTATTTTTTTTTTATTTTAATAAAAATATTACTTATATTACAATTTAGTATATCATGTACAAATGGATCTCGTAAAGATATCACGCGTGCTGAATTATTTACACTTAAAAATCTTTTTTTAAAATAGTATCAGATAATTATTATATTAGATGGCGATTAGTAGGAAGAAATGGACGGGAGAGAACAGTAATCAGAAAAAAGGAACGATGGAAAGTAAAAGTTTAATTTTATTCGTTTTCATTCAATTGTAAAGACAAGTATAATATTTGATAGTTCTTTGTAAAAAAGAAAAAATATATCCTGAATTTGATAACATTTTCAGATACAAAAAGTAGGATTACACGAACAGAATAGATAATGCAAAATAGAATATATACATAAATGACAGAAACTATATTCTGTACTAATCAGTGCCTTCTTGTAGGTACATTTAATTTATTAACATAGTAAACTCCTCGTCACATTTTCAAAGAATATAAGTACTATGTATACCTCTTTATGATATTTGATTTAAAAAGTGTCTAGTCGGAGTTTGTCACGACCGAATCCATTTGTTAAACTAGTGGGATAAGAGAATTTCTTGGATCTTTAGGTAAAACCCCCACGAATTTTCAAGAAATTTCAATGCACTAATTAAACTTTTCATTCTTTTAAAATGAATAAGAAAGAAATAATAAGATCGTTCTCTCTATAATTGCTGTATTTACATATTTATAACGTAAGTTGTAAACGATTCCGTTTTAACAAGTTATCACAAATTGTTTATGTGTTCTTTTAAGAATATTATAATTTTGATATTTTTGTACTTTTCTTTTCTTTCTCAATTAGAATTATATTATTGAGTAATTGTTCGTATATATTTATCGATCATCGATGCAATATATTTTATAATTTATTAACCTTTTATTTGATTCTTTGTTACAAAGTTTTTACAATGATATTGTTATCTTCATTCTATTCGCATCATTACTGATATGATAATGATGATATTTCGCGTACAGAATGGTCATTAAACATGTGGAAGACATTGGGAAATAATTGAATGACACTATTACTCTGTATTTAGAAAACTTAAAATTATATTCAATTCTATATGTATTTCAAATTCTATATATATTTCAAGTTATTGCGATTAATTCTTTAAACATATATAATGTTAAAAAAGTTTTCTTTAAACGATCGAGTCAAAATTTAAGATAAAAATAATGTTGTCGAAAGGAAAAAAGTATAATAAATTGAGATGTAGCGTAGTAAAAGACTTCCATATGTATGGATAATGTCTGAAAACCTTCATGTGCCATGTACAGCCATGATCGTAATTTCAAACTTAAGAATTATATTCTAAAAAAAACGTATTTGTAGAATCATTTTCACATTGTGTGTATTAGACAAACTTGGATCGTCACGTTTTTTATGGTTTACAACAATAATTATAATTTACTATTCGCGACATACAAGCGATCGACGATCATCGTGAATAAAGAAATTCTATCGAATCGAATGTCGAATTTCTAAAAGACATTCAACGGGCTAATCGCCAAAGGAAATGGTATGATCCTACTTAAATGAAAAATGTGTGTAAAACTTAATAAGAAATAAATGTATATATATATAATTTTATTAAACATTGCGTATATATACATACACGCATACATATTAGTATATGTATATATATATTTTTTTAGAATATTTAACAAGAATATATTTGTAGGCTTTACAATTTCAATTCCAATATTTTTACAATTTCGATTGCAAGAATTTAACGCTTGAAAGAGATTGTCGAGACGAAAGGGTTGAAAAATGCAAAGATAAACGATACTAATAACCTCTTGATAAGAAAGTAGTTTCTACAACAAACAACTTTGTAAATGAACGTTAATGCTGAAGAAAATGTTCTTCTTATCCGTGTTCTGTAAATTTTCAATGGAAAAGTTTAGACAAGATCGTTTGAGAAGATGAAAAGATAAGGAAGATGGGAACGACCTGACAAGGTACGATAAAAGGAAATCGATAAGATGAAATTTCGTCATAAAAATATTATGAACATATTTCGAATCTTGAAAAGATTATTCGAGAAAGGTAAAAACAAAATTTTGTTCTGATTAAAAATACCCGATCGAAGATATGTGATAAATTTTCTAATTTAATTCGAACGTATATTAATTACAATTAAATTCTTTCAACTTTTCGAATGTCATCGATTTACGTCAAAAATTGATTAGCATTTATCGATTAGTATCGATCGATTAGATAAATTTCTATCCAGTTTTAGAAATATTAAAAACGAAGTATAGAAGGCGATGTATGGAAGGAAACGCGTTCGTGTAAAATGTGAATTTTCTCTTGTTCCAAGGCCGATTGGAAATCGATTTCCACGTTTGAACTTCGCACTATGCTCGCTTTTCTCGAGGACTTCCTCCCCTCTTCTAATCTAAACGCGCTATTTTCTCGTATATTTTCATTTCGTTTAGTATATCTGTTTCTTGGATAGAGTCAGAGTGATAAGGGGAAGAAAGAGAGAGAGGGAGAGAGAGAGAGAGAGAGAGAGAGAGAGAGAGAGAGAGAGAGAAAGAGAGAGAGAGAGAAATGAGTAAGAAGAACGTATGAACGTTTGTATGTTTATCGAGATATCTGCAGAAGCGGAGCAAGATATAAAGGGCACCTAGAATGCGACGTAGCCAGTTGTTATGATCATTTTCTGTTGGTTAACATCGAATATAGAAACGAAAAAGAATATTTGAATTTGGAAAGATGCGGTGAGCAATTAATCGATTTTTCTAATTTCTTTTATTTATCTATTATCTTTATTTATTATTTTTATGAACTAAGTTATACTTTAACATAGGATTTGGATTTTATTAACAACGTTTTTGATAGTCAGTATATTGACTACAGAAGTATTTGGAAAGAAGGTAAAGTCAGAGGAAGTTGAATCTTCTAATAGTGTTCAAGAGAAACACAGAAAGAAAAGAGAAATTGTGAATTCTGAATCGAAGTAAGTTGTGTTCAATCTTTCGAAAATATTTCTATTTGTGTTTATTTATTTCGTATTTAATGTACTTTCTCGAAAATTTCGTTTCTAATAAATCATTTTAGAGAAGAAATTTCAGTAAAGGAAGGGAGAGACTTAAAGGGGCACGATAAATCGAAAAAGAAGAAAAAGATTTCTTCTTTTTCCGAGCCAAATTCTTTGGATGGATTGAAGGAGTCACAAAAGTCGCATCACACGACAAAGTCAAAGAATGGACATAATAAAAATGGAGAAGTTAAAGCTGATCATGATAAGAAGGTACGACACGCGAAGGAAAAATACAAGAATAAAGATTTAAACTCGAAGAATAAACAGCATAATAGAAGGCGTCCGAGGGATTTAGAAGAAGAGAACAAGATGTTGAAGGAGAAGAAGGTGAAGGAAAAGAAGACGGAGTCGGAGACAGAGGCGGAGACGGAAGCGGAGACGAAAGCGGAGATAAAGACAGAGACAGAACGTGATTCGAAAAAATTGAAAAATCAAGATAAAAAAAAGAAAAAATCGAAGATGGTCAATATTAACAGCGGAGAACCTGAAGATCCTAAGGTTGAAAAAAATAAAATTCATAGTAAATCGAAGTCCACGATTTATGCGGATAACATTGATTCCACGAAAGAAATTAAATCAAATAAGAAGCTTAAGCTTGACAAAAAGACGAAAAAAAAGAGCCAGTGTCAACATTTGAAGAACAAAAAGGTAGAGGAATCGAACGCCGAAGATTCTATTAATGCAAATGATATAGAAAAAGATAAGGATGGGACATCCGAAAATAAGACTCGTCATGTAGACAATAAGATTAATGGAGAAATAGAAGAGTTTAATTATAAGGAAGAAGAGAAAGAATCGACGTTGGTGTCGGAAGATAAAGTCGAATGCGAAGAAAATGAGAATTTTGAAGAACATGATTGTTGTTTTAACAAGGAGAACTTCGATGAAGAGGTTAATGTCGATGTTTAAAGTTCCCCAAGAAGATCTTTGTTGTGATAGACAAAAGAAGATAGAGAGAAAGACTTCTTAATCATTTAATTGTTTGTTTTTCTTCGAGAGAAATCGATTCAAATCTACTCGAAATTTAAGGGCAAGATGAATATTTGAGCACATTGTTATTTATTTTAATCTATTTACATTATATTATCAAGTTTAAAATATATCTAACTGAGTTATTATTTACAATGTCACAATTTCTAGTCTTAATACAAGTCCATAATCACCAATCACCTATCTCAATCGGATGTGCTGTAACAAACACAAAGTATGACATTCATATTTTAAACATTCCATTATATATTTATTTTTCGTAATTATTTGTTCATACATTACGCCTAGAAACAGACAACTCTCCATACTTCGTCGACAATTGTATTTGATAATGCCATCTATGAGTAAAAAATCTTTTTTGCTTCTTATGATAGTCAATATATTCAAGTGATAATATTGCAATCATTATTATCGATGAAGTATGAAGCATTGTTTATCATCAGGCGCAATAGGTTATAAAAATAATTACAAAAATCAATGAATATATATATATATATATATATATATATATATGTAATTTATAATATATATATATATATATATATATATATATATATATATATATATATATATATGTAATTTATAATATATATATATATATATATATATATATATATATATAATTTATAATATATATATATATATATATATATATATATATATATATATATATGCATATATAATTATAATCATTAATAATTTTTAACAATATTGAATCAAATATTTTCGTAGAAAATTGTTAATTGTTTTAACTGATTTGCAAATATATAATCCATAATATATGATTCATGTAGTCTCGAAATTCGATAAAACTGTTATACTTACAAATGGATTGGGCCATAAAAACTGCAACCCAACCAGTTCCAATATTATTCATTGTCGAAGTATATTCGACAAGAATTCTATTCCCTTCTGCTTCGAATCTCGCTGGATCGTCCTAAAAAAATATAAAAAGTAAAAAAGAATTGCTCGACTTCAGAAAGATCTATACTTTACATTCTACGATTAGATAGTTATGTCAAAAAAACATTTACCCCTCCACAGTAAGTATTTCTTAACAAACGTTCTCCGCCATTAATGGAATCGTAAATTTTCACGTTATTACGCTCGCAAGTTTTTTTGGTGCCAATATCGAAGACTGTGAATTTGAGAAAAATTTTGAATCCTCGAGGTACGCTCACGTCCCAAACACACACAGTATTATTTCGATAAATATCTGGGTATAATGGCGAAGTGAAAGTACCGCCATAATTGAATATGGTACCACCACAACCACGTCCTGTAAAGTAAAAAAAAATCAGAAGTACATTTGTATGAGTCAAATTTGCATTTGTTTGTTTTTAGGAATATGTATATATATATATATATATATATATATATATATATTTTTTTTAAATACCTGCGTCTGTGGTAACATAAGTTATATCATAGCTCTCATAATTGCTATTTTCTGATGACCAGGAATGTAGACTGAGTTTATTGCTTGTACTGAAAATTGGACTTGGACTTTCCAAACCGCAAAATGTGGCCAAAACATTGCCACTAAAATCTCCTTCGCGAATCTATATTTTAGATTATAAGAATTCTTATTGTTAGATTGTGATTATATTAAATTAGTGAATATTTTTTCACCTGTAGAGCACTACCCGTACATCCTTCCTGATCGTATAGCCTGAAGTTATTAAAGTATAGAGAGATCGTACGATTTGGCAAGGTAGTGATCGTGATCCAGCAGTTTACGAATCCTTGATGAATGATTCGACCTTGAGTTTCATCTGCCGTATAATTCCGGTTGCAATTAGATAGGCTGTATTCCAGTTTGAAACCTTTTCCTCGTGAGGATGTTTTAAAGCGGATGTTGAATTCCTTGCTGGAACTATAGAGCGAAGAAGTCATTTTTTTTTTATATTAAATTCTTTAAATGATTGATTATGATAGGATTAATATCAAATATTTTTATCAGTCAACTAATTGACACATTTATTTCGTAGAAAGGTAAAGTGGAAGAAGTTATTGATAAGATTGATTTACCTATAAAATTCGAAGGGTTTTTCTTCTCCGCAAAATTTATATGACGAAAAGGCATAGCTACTTCCCTGAAAACGAAAGCAAAAAAATATAAAGAAAAGATTCAACGTCAAAGTATCAATAAAGTATAGATAGACCATACCATTTCGATATTTATTCCATATGAATGTGTGCCAGAGAAAATCAAATTCTCACCAAATCCATGATCGATGTATTTTCGATTCTGTTGGAAAAGAAAATATAAGTTATGTCATCGAGAGAGAGAGAGAGAGAGAGAGAAAGAGGGGGGGAGAGGGAGAGAGAGAGAGAGAGAGAGAGAAGAAATATTTAATTAGCTTCTAATTCAATTACTTCGGAATCTGAGATCGCTAGATATTCATCCTCGCAATTTTTTGAATTTGTCATATTAAATTCCAATAATCTAACTAACATTAGATCACTATATTCATTAGAATTTTCTACAGTCCAACGGCAACGAATACCAGGCTCATATGAGTTGGGATATCCAGGAGACGTTATATAAGCTGCCGTTGTATTAGCCTTTCTATAAGTCAATCCGCAAGGTGCTGGAAAATCGAATCAGTTTGTAAGAATATTATTTAGTTTAATCGATTTGATAAACACGAGAAACTGCTTACAATCTAGAGCTTCTAAAGTTCCGATTGCTCCGGCTCCTTCGACAGTACCGTCGCTGAAGAATCTTATCCATAGTTTGTTTGTGCTTGCAATTATTACTGGAGGTGGTAAGCTTCCACAGTATTTACCCAATAATTCCGCAAATTGTCCTGCTCCATCGTGAATCTTAAAATGATAATGGATTAACTTTCCGAAAGTGTACAAAATCATTATATTTGAATAGATCGATGACAAAAATGTGATTATCTTACTTCGAGATAATCGTTGGGGCATCCCTCAGTAACATTATCGTTTCTTGGATCGGTTCTAATATCCATACTATTTATCGTCAATTTAATATTTTTTCCTGCTGTAGTCAAGACCGTCCAATGACAATCTTCAAACGATTTGTACGTTGCACCTTTCTGAGTTCTAAAACTCATTGATGCGACACTGGTTAGATTCACTATACCACCGCAGCCAGCTGCAGGACTACTACCGAAGAAGATCTGAAAAATTTTTCATTTTTTTATTATTCATTTTAATAGAACACGATTAGTTTTTAATGATTTTACAATAAATTATTACCTTCCCAATGAAACCTTCATAACTCAACGAATGATCAGCAACGAAATTCACTACCATATAGTTTGAATCAGTTTTGAAGACGGGTAAATTTTTGGTTAAATTGCCGCAGACTTTCCCAATCAATTTATCCGAATCGATTAATTCGCTCTCATAAACAGCAACGTAATCATAATAGCAGCTTAAACAAAATTAATTTTTGGATACATGTTTTATGAGAAAAGAGAAAAAAAAATGGATTAAAATTGTCCATACCTTCCGGTAGATTCCGTGACGAATTTTTCAAATCGAAGTACTATACTGTCATCCTTCGGAGCTTGGATCAACCAAGTGCAATTTATATGATCAAAATATTTGTCCTCATTCATTAAAGGTTTTATTTCCGTTGGTTTGTTTATCACCCCACCACAATCTATTATTAACATAGAAAATTTCATTTTATTACTAATCATGTATAACGATTCAAAGTTTTAATAATTATCAATTCAACTTACTATTTATAAAGTAAGTGAATACAAAACCATTCCTTTGAATGTATGCATCCGTTTTGAAAATGATCTCCATTCGAGATGCTGATCTTTGTATAGGTGGTATGTCATTGCCACACCTAGTTTCTTTTTTTGAAGCCATAAATGAATATTCCTGACTGATGATGGTCAAATTATCGAAATGACAAACTACCCGACATGAAATACAAAACAAGTTTTAGAACACATTAGTTTATTTAGCTGGCATATTGTTGTTTATTTTTGCTTAGCTTACTTCGTTCGATCTCAAATTCAAGAAATTGGACGATGATATCCTGGTCATTATCGGCAATGAGAGTGTAATTGCAATTTAAGTTAGGCTGATAGTCGTTCGGATATCCAGGTGATACGATTATTTTTCGTTCTTCGGTTACAGTGAAGACACCACCACAATTTTCGTTCCAAATTGCGCGAAAACCATCAGCTTGTATGGCTTCATTCGAACGAAAGATAACTTTCATTCGATTCGTCGTAGAAGTAAACGGTTGTGGTGTGTCTCTTCCACAAACTTTACCCAATTCGGTCCAATTTCCATAAATAATATTATGTTTTGGTTTCCAATCAAATATCTACGATATTATTGACTTTTCAACATTTGAAACTTTCCTTTGTTCATAACGATCAAAGTTAAAACAATTTTGAAGTTAAATAAGTATCTAAGATTTGGAGAACTGAAAAATACCTGTATGTAATCTTTTTCGCAATTAGTGCTGGTTTCCAAATTGAATCGATTTACAAAGCTCAATTCTATATGATAACCATTATTCGCCATTATTTCCCATGTGCATTCCGCATTGTTTGGATATTGTTTCGGGAATCTAAAAAAATAAATATGTCATATTTTTTTTCTATGTAGATTAGTATAAGAAGAAAGATATTTACTGAGGAGAAGCAATCTCTCTGCTAAAATCTCGTAAAGCACCTCCGCAACCATGATTGGCCAATTGAAGTTTGATCTCAAATTCGTTAGGTGCTGCTGATGCATAATATTCGATCCATAGTTGATTCGAACTGCTTAAGATATCAGCCGGTAATACATTTCCACAGAAAGTACCAACTTTCGGTGACATTGGCCCGCCATTTCTGAAAGTATTTATTTTAAGTGAAAAAAGAAAATATTTATTTCTTCAAATAAAAAAAGGCATCGTTTACCTGACTATAATATAAGCAATTTCGCAATTGCTAACTAAATCAAATTTGGTGAAGGAAAGATTTATCATTTCACCGATGTTCGTATATTTTACATGCCAGGCGCAATTTATAGGATAAGAAATATTCTTTGGATTAGTTATAATGTGAGATATATAAGATGGGCCCTGGAGAATGCCACCGCAAGGTTGCCATTGATACGTTACATTAAATTGTATTCCTTTTATATTCGAACTACTGCTATTTAATATCTGTGAATCGTCAATGTAGATTCATTAGATCTTTCAAATGAATCGAATAGATCGTGATTTTAAGAGAGAGAGAGAGAGAGAGAGAGAGAGAGAGAGAGAGAGAGAGAGAGAGAGAGAGAGAGAGAGGCAGAGATAAATACTTTCAATTCGTTTTCGATCAATGGACTTCTCAGGTATCTTGGTTTTGTTATGTTACCACAAATTTTACCAATATCTAAAAAGAAAAAATAACGAATGAAACTTTGACGATTCATTAATGACATTTCATTTTACTTACCTGTGATACTAATCGAAGTATAGCTGTAGCATTCACTAATAACGCCAGTGGTTCTCAAGGTCAGTGTTAATCCCGTGTAATTACCATAATTGATCAAACTCTCTGGTGGTTTAATCAGCCATACACATAAGTACGCGGACATATTGTAAGGAGCAGGTGGACCTTTTATTTCACCTTGTATATCGGTAAGTATTCCACCGCAAGCTGAAACGTTTTGATTATTAATGAAGGATAAAAAAAATTTTATTTTCTTTCTTTTTTTTCTGAAAATTAAAAACATACGAGCAGGTGCAGCAGCCGAATATAGAAGTTTAAAACCTCTGTAACCAGTTGGAGCCCAATAATTGATCATCAGTGTGTTACTACTACTTTTAATTTGCGATAGATCTGTATTATCCTTTAGCGTTTTAAATTTTGTTTTGAATTGGAAATCATTGTAGAACTAGAAAGAAATTTCAATATCTCGTTTTTTCTTTTTTTTCTTCTTTTTTATTTTTTACTAAGAAAGTATTCTTTGCAAAATTTTAATTACCGATAATGTATAGCTGTTTCTAAAAGATTTATCGACGGCACCAAGATCTATAATTTCCACTAGTACTTGATAGCCTAACGGTAGTTTGATTCTCCAATCACAATATCTGTAAGAGAAATAGTAAATATAAAATTTGATATATCTATTAGAAAATATATTGTATCTTTTATAGATTTGATAATCTTATACCTGGAACGTGTTATTACATTTGGATATCCAGGTGATTTTATTATACCGCTCAATGCGGTAATTTCACCACCGCAAACTATAAATGGTCAAAAAAATAAGTTCGTAATTTTCTTAAAAGAAAAATTTGTTTTAAAATATCTCTTACCCTCCAAATTAGATGTAAAGTTTAAGCTAAAGCCTCTGAAAGAAATGTAATCTCGATCGTCACTATGGAAAGTGACAAAGGCCTCGTTCAAGGTTGTCTGAATGACATTCGGCAGTTGAGTTCCGCAATATGTTCCGAGAATTTCGACTTCTAACAATTAATAATCAAATTAATAATAAATATGACAAATGGTTTCATTAGAAAAATTTGTAAATATTTGATTGTTAAAGTACCTGATTTATTCCCAGGAATTTGTTCGGAGATTTCAACGTAATCAGCTGTTTTACAATTACGCCGTGTTGGAAGATGCAAATCACGGAATTGAATTTTCAAGGTGTGATCCTGTGGACCGATTATCCACCATCCACAGATTTCTTTTTTAGGGTATGAGTGAGGATAATCCGGCGAACTAAGAGTACCTTGCGTACTTCTCAGAATACCACCACACATATCTATCACATTGATTGATTATTAAGTTAAAGTTTTCTCGATGAAATAAATCAAATAAATGATAAATATGTGCATACATATACGAAGCTTTAAGAACTAGACTTACCACCAGATACAATGACAGCCTTAAAACCATTCTTTGGATCAGGTACGTCAGTATAAAAATGTATATACATCATGTTTCCTTTCGTCGTCATAGTGCTAGGTGCTATGTCTTTGCAAAATCGTCCTAATAATTGCGAACTGTCCGTTCCACCGTCTCTTATTTCAACGTATTCATTTTCGCAGCTAAAATAATTTTATATATATATGTATATATATATATATATATACATAAATATATATATATACATAAATATATGTATATATATATACATAAATATTTATATATATATATATATATATATATATATATATATATATATATATATATATATATATATATATAAATGTTTATATGTATATTTTTTTAATTCATTATCGTAAATGCATTATAATTGTTGAATTATGATAAGTGGAAACTTACTTTATATTGGAAGACAAATCAAATCTATCTATGAAATGAATGGAAATTTTTTCTCCGTTAACCGCCATGATCTTCCAAACACATTCGCTATGAGGATGTGGAATGTTTGGATAATTTGGAGTACTGATCTCTATATCCTTCTGTTCATTCGATAAGATGAATTCACCGCCACAATTCATACTCATTTCTCTGGGAAACTTTTTATAATTAACGATCTTGCGATGATAATTCATTCGCAAGAAAAAAAGAATAATTGATATTTTACCTATATGTTAATTTAAACATTAGATTTTTAGCACGACCAACAGCTCGAACGTAAAGCTTGTTTCCGATCGTTTCTAAAGGTCCAGATACTATGTCACTGCAATATTTTCCAGTTCCTAGTAAAGGAGAAGAAGCATCTCCTCCATTTTTCAACTGAAACGTAAGCAACATTAAAAAATGTATTTTATTCAAAGTTAAATTGTCCTTACCATAATATAATTATATCTACACGTATTATTTTGTGTTTCTAACGTGGACAGATCATGGATTTCAACTTGTATAGTTTTACCAGGTCTCACGGTGACGACCCATTCGCATGAGAAACGCCAAATACTTAATCCACTTATAATAGTTTTATTATTGAAATCTATCACTCCGTTTGGTCCCGTTAAATCTCCACCGCATTCTACTCGTTAACAATAGAATATAAACTTAAAATGAATATTTAATTGAAAGAAAATTCTTCCCAAAAAAAACGAAAAACTCTTACCTCTGTAAACTTGAGCTTTAAAGCCAGTCTTATTGAGATAGGTGTCTGAAATAAATTTGACTGTCATGACATTTTTCGTTGTTATCTTGATCCAAGTTTCATTGAAGAGACACAATTTTTTTTCGAGGACACTATTTTCCGTTGAAGTTATGGCATTTCCCGAATAAACGGCTACGTAATCAGCTATACAATCGGGACTTTCTTCCAAGTTTATCGACATTATTCTTAGGACAAGATGAGTTCCCGGAGGTGAAGTAAAGATCCAAGAACATTCAAGATTATCTTCGTAACCATGTGGCCAACCAGGAGACCAGAACATATAACTACTATTGCCCTCGTTTGTCAAGGCCATTTCTTCGCTACATTTCGAGACTGTAAATCATTTTGCAAAGTTAATTTTAATAAAGTAAAATTTGATTAATTTTCGAATTTGATTAATTTTTGAATAATCGACTTACGTTTAATTTCCTTCATTTTCTTTTCATCGACGATAGATTTTGGTATTTGAAGCCAGTTAAGATCAAATTTATCGCCAAATCCACCGGAATAAGTTTTCATAACGATGTAAACCATGTTACTCGAAGTTTCGAATGGTGGAGGTGCCACGCGAGAACATTGTTCCAACAAGATCGGTGCTTCGTCATTGTAACCATCATAGATCTGAAAAAATCCCGTTCATTATCACATAGTTAATATCATTTGCATTAAGCTGATCTCGATAATTACCTTCAACGAACTTTCACAACTTAAATCGAAATTCTCTAAAATTATTTCTTTCAATTCCAATTGAATGACATATCCGACTTCAACGGTGATTCGCCACGAATAAGTACCCGGAGTTTTGTATAAGAGAGGATACAAAGGCGAAGTGATTCGACCAATTGGTCCCGAAAGTTCGTTTCCTGATATGAAACTATAATCGGCAAGGAATCCTTTAGCCGCACTTTCGCTATCGCTTTTGAATTTGATCCAAAGTTTGCTCGAGGATGTGATTGAATCGATTTCTTGGCCACAAAAAACGCCTATCAGTTTACCGATTCCATTCTCCTCGCGAATCTCAAGATAATCCAAGTCACAATTTTCGCTTTGCTGAATATTGAACTCGTGAAAAATTATACTTATTTTGTTTCCAGGCGAAGTATTTAAAATCCAAATGCACTCGGAATTGAGGGGATAAGAATTAGGATAACCCGGCGATGCGATTGTTCCGTGTTCAGATGTATAATTTCCGCCGCAAGCTAAGAAAAGATCATTTTCATTGGTCTTAACGAACTCGAAAGATTTTGAAATGTTCTATGACTCACCAGAATTTAAGACACTGTAAATAGCGGAGAAATCACTGTATCCATTTACTTTCGCATATAGATGAATAGTGAGAGCACTTCCAGTACTCGTGATAGGTGGAGGACTTTTGTTACTGCACCATTTTCCAAGAACAGGTCCATCCATATATTCGCCTTCGATTACCTGCAGATATTCTATAGAACACGGGTCTCCTTCAATCATGTTTTTATAAAATTGTAACGGGTTGATATCCATATGCGTGAAAGATACTGTCACGTGATCGGCTGTAAACGAATCGAACAAACGTGAATAGATTCTTGAAAGTTGAAGGAAATTATTTTATTTTTCATAAACTTGCTAACTTACCAGGATTTTCGGCTACGAGTATCCAAGTACAATTGAATAAATCATTATTCATATTACCGCTGGATTCTGTGAGCAAGCCTTGGTCCTTCACGATTATACGAGCACCGCATGCTGCTTTGTATCTGGCCTTGAATCCTTTTGCAGATATTATACTGTCGCTTCTCATAACAACTAACATTTCGTTACCTGTCGAAATATAAGAGGGAGGAAGCTGATTTCGACAGTAAGTACCCATCAAGTAATTGTCTTTGCTTGGTCCATCGAATATCTAAAGAAAATAATAGAAGTTCGATAGAAATGAATTTCTTTAAACGTAGAGATCATTTTTGTTATCATACTTTTACGTAATCTTCGGTACAGTTTCTGCTATCCTCGATATCAAAGTCCTCGAAGGTAATATTCACCACGTGATTTTTATCAACTTGTAACAACCATTCGCAGTTTTGATTATGCGGGTAATTGAGGGGATAATTGGTCGTATGAATGACGCCGGAGTTCACTGTAAATCTTCCACCACATCTCAAAGGAATGCTTTTGTAGCTCGCTTTAAAACCGCGAGAAGAGTAAAAGGGGTTCCCATCAAACGTGACGAACATTTTGTTACCGGAACTAGTGTAGATAAGCGGTTTATTGGAATGACATAAAGTAACTAATTTTGGTGCACTTTCATCTTCCCCTCCGTAGATCGTTACGGAGTTGTATTGACAAATCTGTTGATTTTCAATGTCGACCTGATAATAAAAAAAAAGCAATTAAAATGGAAATATTAAACTCTGTTCCATTCCAATGAATGTTACCTTTCTTCTTGACTTACATCGTGCAAGGTGATTTCGATACTATGCATATAATCGACTTCAATTAGCCATTCACATCTAACTGACCGCGGATATGGTGTTGGATAATCCGGAGAGGTGAACATATCCGAAGGTCTAGTCAAATGTCCACCACAACCATCGACTAACCATTCCAATCGAAAGCCATTGTTGGTGACATAATCGTCGGTAAAGAAATTGATAAAAACTTGATGTTCCGTTGAGTGAATTTTTGGAGGAAGATTGTCTGAGCCACAAAATTTGCCGAGTTCGCTATTGGATTGGTTGTTTGAGCCTTGTTTGATCTCGAGATAATCGTAATGACAACTATCTTGTTCACCGATTTGTTCCAAATTGAAATGAGAGAACGTCAGATTAATTTTGTTACCGATTGGTGCGTTGATTATCCAACTACAGTTTATCGAATGTTCGTATTTGTTCGGGAAATTAGGTGATTCTATGACGCCCCAGAAACCGCGTACCGTGTTGTGACATACTGAGAAAAAAATAGGATTCGTTCAGAAAAATTTAATGGAATTAATCAATATCAGTAACTTTAACGAAAATGAAAATTCGAAATACCGGTTTCATATTTAATGTGGAAGCCACGAGCGGATATGGTAAAGTCGCTACGGAAACGAATGGTCACTATGTTCGATTTTGTATTTATAATCGATGGATGAGTATGGCAATAACGTTCGTCATTTCGTGTACGAGAGGTGCCTTCGGATATCTCTACATAATCGTATCTGCATTTTGCATGATCTTCCAAATCAAGATCAATTATAAAAAGATCTATTGTATTGCCTGCGGCAACAGCGATTCTCCAGATGCATTCGGCATTTCGGCTATATGCTTGTGGATAATTCGGTGATATAATATCGCCTTTAGTGGAACTTAATGTTCCACCACATCCTAAAATAGATCATTTTTACTTAAAAAATTCAAAGGAATATTTATAAAGGAAAAGTTCATTTATATTTCTTTTTACGTTATAACTCACCTTCCGCTGTATTATCCCAATCGATACTGAAACCCGCTTCTGTTAGTGAATTATCAGATACGAATTTGATATATAACTGATTCGTTTGACTGACAATTTGTTTTGGTATATCACTGCCACAATATCGTCCGATCAAAGGTGAATTATCGTAACCACCATTTCTAAAATACGTCAATAGTTCATTTGTATTTCACGAAAAGAAAAGAAAAGGAAAGGAATTTGTGAAAAATAAAAAAGAGTTTTTTCATTGCTTTATACCTTATCTCCAAGTAATCGAACATACAGTTTTCATGACCTTCAAGCTTGAAGGTATCGACTATAAGGGTAACCCTTTGTCTATTGGGTGCTTCGAGAACCCATACGCATTCCCTCGAACGTGGATAGTTTCCTGGATAGTTAGGAGATCGGATAACGCCACTTTGCTGTACGTAGTAACCACCGCAAACTTTGGAAACATCGACAAAGATGTACGTAGCCATAAATCCGTTTAGTGTGATGCTCGAATCGGTCTCAAAGAATATCACCATCGTTCGTTCTCGAGAAGTGAGTATAGGTGGTTTATTATTGCCACAATAACTAAAACGAATAAAAATAACTTTGATAATGAATCATTATATCGAATAATCTAATAATAATTAAATGATATTGAGAGATTAACTTACGTTCCTAAGTGACTATCTTCCGATTTCGAAATATTTTCATAAACGCTAACGTAATCGTTTTTACAACGTATTTGATATTCGAGATTGAACCACAACCAGTTAAGTTGGACCACATATCCTGGAGGTGCCTGGATTATCCAGGTGCACTCTTCGTTATTTTCATAGTTACTGTCTTGACCAGGTGATTGAATAATTCCGTTAGGATTTCTATACAACCCTCCGCATCCTTCAGAAAAAAAGTGACGATTTTGAAATTATTTTCGATCGAAGTAATAAAAATGTCAATATATAATGATTTTACTTACTCCGATCTACAGAGGTGTAATTAAGTTTAAAACCTCGACCTTGAATGCTACTATCGCTCGTAAATTTGAGGTACATGTAATTGTACGTCGAATAAAATGATTCGGATGATGTGAAGCTACAGAGAGTGGCAAGATTAGTGGCATTCTCGTTATCACCGTCGAAAATTTCGAGAGAGTCGAAATAACAATCACTGCCCATTCCTTCCAAATCCAAATCGAGGATAGTGAGAATGATGGCTTTACCTGGTGGAAGGATAATTTCGTAGATGCAAGTTTTCATAGGGTGATAAGAATTTGGATACATGGGAGAGGTAATGACACCAGTTTCATCGGTAAATTCTTTGCCGCATATGACTTCGTAAAATAAGGCAAAACCTTCCGTTTCGAAGGACCAATCACTCGTGAATATTATTACCATGTTGTTGGAACTCGATTTAAGAGTCGGCGGTATGATATCGCCGCAATATCTACCAATCAATGGAGAATTTGTACTATCACCATCATAAATCTAAAAAAAATTTTAAATCCTCTTATTTGTAATCCTGACTTTCTTTATTTTGATATAAATAAGTAAATTCATATGATTACCTCGACCGCATCAAAATTACAACTGGTAGATTCTTCAAGACTGAATTTCTGCCAAGTGATCTGTATTTTCTCACCAGGTCGTAATTGTATTTTCCATTCGCAATTTATATTTGCTTGATAGGATGACAAAGAACCAGGAGAATGGATAGAGCCAACATTCGAAGTAAAAATACCACCGCAACCAGGTATACCTGAATATAAGATTTATTTTCCAAATGTAGACATTTTTTCTGGACTGGGGTATATATATATATATATATATACACATATACATATGTTAAAAATATATGTTATATGTATCTTTTGGAAACAGTTACCTTCTACTGTTGAATAATGAATTTGGAAACCAGCATCTTGACCTGAGCCATCTGAGTGAAAGTAAAGTGTAACTTCGTTTCCAGGTGCAATGACAGGTCCAGGCCGACTATGATTACAATAACGACCTAGAGGTTCATTATTGTATGTTGTAATCTGTAAAATAAGAAAATTAGCATGCTATTTATCGATGATCTCATCTAAAAATCAATAGATACAAACTTCGACATAATCGTATTCGCATGTAATATGTTCTTCGAGCATTAGTTGTCCGAAATGTAATTGTACTCTTTTTCCCTCTTTTACAGATATATGCCAATAGCAATCTCTATTAGGAGGATATCTTCCCGGATAACCAGGTGATGTTATTGTACCATAATCCTCTTCCAAAGTTCCACCACAGATCGGGTCGATCGTATTCCAATGCAAAGCGAATCCTTCGTGTGCTACAGTATTATCCGAGTGAAACCAAAAATACAATGCGTTGTGAGATGAAACAATGTTTCCATTTTTATTGGGTAAAGTGTTGCCACAAAATCTGCCTATCATATGACTACCAGCATTTCTACCATCGTGTATCTAGAAGAAATATATAATATTTATTAATATAAAGTTATTAGCTCTGTTAATAACTTTATAAATTATCTATATTATTTCCTGTCTATTTGGCGAGGAACTATCATAATATTTATTACCTGAAGGAAATCAAATTTACAGTCGGTAGAATCCTCCAAGTTAAAATTTGTAAAGGTAACGTTCAGGATTTGAGAATAATTGGTCACCAAAACCCAAGCACAACTGAGTCCATGTTGGTAAGTGGTCCCACCAATAGGAAACTCTAAGTGGCCGATAGGATTTCGAGATACACCACCGCAAGTTTGTCGTTGCGTCTCGCATCTGCTTCCTGTATAAGAGCTAGAACAATTGCAGGTCACTGCACCACTGGTGACAACGCAGACTCCATTGTTCTTGCAAGGATTAGGCGAGCAGGGATCGATTTGAGTATTGCATGTTGTCCCTGTGTTATAATAATGAATTATTCGTGATGTCGTCCGATCGTTTATTATTTATTTAAACGATTTGTACGATACTTGTGACATCGAACTTTAACAAATAAATGATTGTAAAGTTCAAAGCGTTAAGATAAACAGTTTAATTCCATATGAAGGACAAATATATAGGTACCTGTGTATCCAGAATCGCATCTACAGAGAAATCCATGATAAGTAGAAACGCACGTGCCATGAACGCAAGGATGATTAACGCATGAATTATTCGATATTTCAGTTGCAGGCTGACAACCGTTCGGACCAACTCCATCACCTTGGTATCCTGCTGGACAGCGACACTGTACGTAAGAGCTGGTAAGTGCAGGATTTTCGATGCAGGTTGCTAACGGGTGACAACCACCGTTATTAATCCTACAAGGACCAACATAGATGCAGGAGACTCCATCGCCATGATATCCTAGAGGACACGGACCGCAGACCCTTGATCCCTGCGTAACGATAATCGACTTTACATTCTTTTTCTTAAGCTCTCAGTTTAAAAGGGATTTCGAAGGATTTCTCTTACAAAAAGATTTCGCTTCGTTAGCTTTCCCGAATTAACTTGTAGAATATTGTGAAACTAAAGAGGAATCTGTTAAGTCATGTTAATACGATTTAAATAATAATTCGAGAAATATTTTGATTATATAAATCGATCTTTACCATTGTGTTAATACATTGTACTCGAGGCGAGGTACTACATCCACCATTATCCTCCAAACATTCGTCGATGTCAGTGCAGTAATAACCATTTCCGGTATAACCTCGAGGACAGGCACCGCAGAAAAATGTACCGGGTGCATTGAAACAGGTGACTGGAGGGTTTACGGAACACGGTGGATGTTTCGCCGCACATTCGTCTACGTCTCTTGTACAAGCTGGATTCCTGCCATCGGTTTCCCATCCCTCAAGACAAATTGAGTTTTATAAAAATATAGATATAAGTAGAATTTTTTTATAACTTTTCAACATACTTGATCGCAGAGACAGATGTAACCAGTGACGACTCCAGGTTTAGGGATACATATACCGTGTCCACAAAGTTCTTGAGAGTTTTCTCTGTTGCAGATGGAGTCCTTTTTTGTGCAATGTAGTCCGAACCAGCCAGTTTGGCAATCGCATCTAAACACCGACGTATTTTTAAAATTGAGCGGTAGGAAAGTAAATCGATGTTACATACCTATAAGATCCAGGTAAATTGAAACAGGTTGCTCCGTTTTGACATCCGAGATCCGTGCCAAGATATCTAGCACATTCGTTTACGTCCGTCATGCAATTAGGTCCCTGAACAAAATTTTATAATTACGATATAAAAATTATATTAAAAGATCATAAGACCTATTTATTATTCATTTTACCTCCCAACTAGAAGGGCATAGACATTGATATCCTTCGTAAAGATCTTGACAAGTGCCGCCATTTCCGCAAGGATTACTTTGACAAGCGTTTTCTTTCAGCTTATTTTCGATCTCTCTCACTGTCTCTTCCAATCTTCGTATCTTTGATTTTTAACAAATTGTAAAAAAAATTTTTTTTGCTTTTTAATTATCACTATTGGATGAAAATATTTTCTCGTTTATCAGTGAAATTTGATACTTACTCTTTCATTAGTACGACGTATACTATTTCTCGTTAAATTGTCAGTCGAATAAGGCTGTAAACAATTTATATAAAATAATTTGTCGAGAAAATCGTTTTATAATTAACTTCGCTATGAAGATCTATCGTGTTACCAATCGTCTAATCGGCAAACGCGAGTTATTTCCTCCCGTTCCTTCCAACATAGCAATCCTCCTTTGTAAACCTGTAGGACCTTCAACGAGATTGATTAGCCTTGCGAGATTATTATCCACTTGAACGAGATACCCAGCTTTCAATCTTTCCATCAGACGTGTTGCATTTTGAGCCTGAAGAAAAGGGAATCTTTAATCTGAAATCTCACATCTGCCCGTGCTTTACAAGAAAATGTGTAAGCTTACAGCCAAGGCGACGTGAAGTAAATTAATTTCATTAACATTGATATAACCGTTCCCTAATACTTTAAGAGTGATATTTCTATCCTTTGCGCTGGATATAATTAAATTACCATCTTGTGCCTCGAGAACTGGCCTAAGAAAAACAAAATCATACAATAAAACACGATTCTTCTAATTAAAAATTTTAAAGAAAAATTTACCTTTCGTCCATCCACGCAAAGGCCAATCCAAAATAAAGCAATAAGGTGAACCAAATATTCGTTGAAGCCATTTCGTTGAATAAACGAAAGTGACAAATATTCACAAGAACATCTCGTTTCTCCGCTTTTCGAGGATCCTTCGTTTAATATCGTTTTTGATAGACTGTGCAAGAGAAGCACGGTATTCAAACCGACTACTACTATCTTTTTCATTCCAATCGAGTGGGCGTTTTTTCGAAGATATTTATCGTATTACTCCCAATATCGAATTACGCTTATTAGAAAGCATTAATTCGTACATAAACCAAAAGAGATATCGAAATAGAAATTTAATGAAAGATTAGAATTATCTTTATATGAATTTTGAAGATTTTTTATTATCATTGACGATAATAGAAAAATTTTTGTCGAGAAAAGTAATAAAAAAAAAGAGAATAAAATAAAATAAAAGAAAAGAAAAGAAAAAAGATAAAAGGAAACAGAGTTTTTGGAAAGAGAATAAAGGAAAGAAATTAAAAAAATGAGTAGCAGAGGAAAAATTCGTATGTTTAAAGTTGGCGCGTTGAATCGATATCGCTAAGGAATGTCGGTAGGAGGCGTTACAAACGATGATGGCGGAGCGTAGTGACAAACGACGAAAGCTCCCGACTCGGCGCGATGAGGCGA
This sequence comes from Vespa velutina, assembly GCF_912470025.1. NCBI lineage: Eukaryota > Metazoa > Arthropoda > Insecta > Hymenoptera > Vespidae > Vespa > Vespa velutina. Next base: position 8,153,444 of record NC_062197.1, on the reverse strand, counting down.
GGCGTCAGTGAAGCGCGCCGGCAATACACGGCAGTATGGCTTCGGCTGCCGGCGGGTTCACGTTCTTAGTGTTTCTTCGTGGTGTCACGCCGCATTCTCGGCCGCGAGTGTGCGTGTTTTCGTGAGTTTATATTTTGTGAGAGAAATAAAGAGAAAGAAAGAGAGAGAAAAGTCTCTAATAAAGTTACGAGAGAGAAAGATTAAGGATATTCGCGCGCGCGAGAGAAAGAAAGAAAGAGAGAGAGAGAGAGAGAGAGAGAGAGAGAGAGAGAGACAGACAGACAGATAGATAGAGATAGAGATAGACACGACCACCCTTGAACATGCGGCGAAACGTGAAAATAGTGCTCCTTCTGTCATGCGCCTGGATGTTCGTCTTTGTTTACTATTATCACACATCCAGAGATACCAAGGTAAGGATATAAATATTCTCATTGATAAAAGAATCTAATGATCTTTACGTACAAGTAATTATTTCAATAGCAATAACCTTGAATTTCGTTGACCTTATAGTTACGAATTTATTTATTCAAATATTTTACAAACATAACATTCTATGTGCCTACGTATCAAGCTTCATTGTTTTTTCGTATCTTTTTCTTTTTTCTTTTATTTTTTTTCTTCTTCGATGCTTTTCTTTCAGATCCTTAAATTTCGAGGGTGTATCGATTATTAAAGAGACGCTATCTTGCTTTCTCTATGCGTGTCATTCCTCCAAAAACGAATATCACTTTGTGATTGTTTTTTTTATGTTTTTTTTTAGATATTTTTCGAAATCTTCAGAATTTTACAATGATCCATGAACCATCATCCCCTTCTCACGTTTTCGTAAGATGCATGGGAATTTGTCGATGTACGTGACACGTGCATTTACATTCTTGATTCGCTTCGATTCTCGATCGATCAAAATCATGTCTATTATATTTTATTCTATTTTAATCTTGCGATTTATTCTATGTCATTATTATTTGATGATCTCCAATGAAGTTACTTTTCGTAATCATGTGGATCTAGTTAACTCGAATTTACTTTTCGAAGACCGTAGTGTCATTATCTCGTACGACAGCTTATTATTTTGATGCGAAAATATTAATTAGATGCTTGCTTCCAGTTTCATAATTGGTTTGCGTTATTCTCCAAGCGATGGAAGTCACAAGACAAAATGTCTTTTGTTTCTAATAAATTTCTAAACTCTGCCGATCTCTTTGAGTTCACTGTCGAGTTTCTCCCTCTCTGTCTCTCCCTCTTTCCCCTCCCCCCGGTTTTCTCTTTCCTGTATTGTAGATTATACCGACTTCACATTTACGAGCAATTGTATTATCCTCAAGCGAATAGTTAGAGTTGAAGCGAAGTAACTTGCCTATTAATTAACCGATCACAGTACTGGCATAATTAGTCGTGAAAAATCGAGCCGTATAACAAGCGAATTCTTTTGTAACGTTGTTACGATAAAAGGTTATCGGTTTTCTCAAGTATTGGAAATTTTGTTCATAACGATTGGATTATGTTTCAAAATATTAACGAGATATTATATATAATGTGTATGTTTCATACAATTCTACCAAACTATTTATTTCATTTAATTAATTGTTTCTTTTTCTTTTATTTTTCATTTTCATTCTATAGTTTTTAATGCAGTCAACGCGGATTATATTGTTCCGATTGCATTTAAATCTTACGAACGAGTCAATTCATTCGTAAGATTTAAATGCAATCGGAATCAAAATCGAAGGAGATATTAACATAATATTTGTGTACTTTTGTAAAGATCGAGTTGAAAAGTATATAATACCCGTCAATAATTGCAGTTAAAAATAGAAAAAAAATAATACATATTATGATAGACAATAGCAATTAAATGTTCGTACTCTTATCGAAATAAAAGTTATCATGAACGAATTTTAATGATAGATATATATTGTTTATTTCATAATCGACAAAAAATTCTTCGAAGATGAAATTCGGTCGGACAAACGTCCGGTATAAGAGTTCGATGAAACGAACCAGTTCGAGACGAGTTCTTGCGTTGCGTGCGAACGATCGCGTGTTTATCTGAGTCGCTTGAGTGTACTTCTATCTCTTTCTCTTTCTCTTTCTGTCTCTCTCTTTCTTTCTTTTTCTTTTTCTTTTTCTCTCTCACGCATATCTTTTCAGGATAATCGATTTTAGAGCCAAATAAAAAATATTGAAATTTTCCTTCCAGCCATTACGATAATCGATGCGTTTGTTAAAATAATTTATACAAATTCGATTTTAAATTTGGTTTTCGTAATAAAAGTTACATAATTCGATAGAAAAAAAAAGATATCTATATCTATATTATATTTATATCTATATTTATATATAGATATCTATATATATGTATATATATATATATATATATATATATATATATATATATCTGTATGTATATAGATACATGTAGTATACGTAAACATAAAACCCGTTCTAATCGAGAGCTAGAAGAAGATCCAGTGGAATAGTTCGTACGAGTGTACGTGAATTTGATCTAATCGCACTTTAGAAGCGAGGTGAAAGTTATTCTATTTCTTCGGGAACTATCGTTCGATGGGCGCTATAGATTAGAAAATATTTTTTACTCGTTTACTTAAAAGAAATAAATAAAAGCATGAAGAATAACAAAAAGAAAGAGAAAAAAAAGGAAAATTGTTTTCTAATATTATTTTTAACATGATTTTTAGAATATAACGTCGATCATTGTCTCGTTTGACAATCGTCCATTCGAATCATCACTCGTTTTCAATATCGCACACTCTAGCACGATTTTGAAGCAATTTCTGGCATCGTGAACAACTTTCTATCGTCGAGAATCGCGTACGCTGGTGCAACGTTTTAAGCGTTGACGCGCTAATGGAGCGAACTAATCGCGTTAACGTGCCGAATACGATTTGGCCATTAAACTCGAAAGCCACAATCGACGTTGCTCTCACTCATTGCTTCTACTTCGATGACGATTACGTCGTTGATGTCGACAATGTTATGCGTTTACAATTAACTGTTACATCAATTATATGTTACTTTATCTCATTTTTAAGTAATTACAAGTGTCTTATGTTTCTGTATGATGTTGTGTCTAGATGAGTAAGTAATTAACATTATTTACTATAAATTCAGTGAGTAATTAACGTTTCTTCTGAAAAACCTTGATTTCTCCTTCTTCATTTGTTCTCCTTTTATTTTTCTTTTTTTTTTTTTTCATTTGACGACATACCCAAAGGCGAGTAAAAAATAGTCAAATCGATTTCTTTATAGTCTTGTAGTTGTTCGCCTTTTTTCGGAAAATAGGGATGAACCGTTCCAGAACCGGTTTCAAATGAGCGTCATTCCAGTCACTCGATTCGTTTCAGAGCTATAGTTGGTAAGGTCGCGAAGATCGGTTATAAATAGGTAAAAAAAATAATAAAAGAAGAAAAGAAAAGAAAAGAAAGAAAAGAAATTTTCTCGTACCAAAAGGAAAAATAAATTTTTGAAGTAAAAGATGTTTGTTCAAAAATCGCCTCTCTTATGTGCTTTTTCTTTCATCTATGTGTTGGTAATAGATATATCTGTAAAAACTCTGCGTAAGCTCTACCCACATATGTTCTTCTTGACCCTTGACAAATTCGAGGGACCACGAACGGACGTGAGAACGATAAAGGAAATAGGAATAAGGAATAAGAAATGATACTAATTTTTTATTTATTTTTCTTCAGCTTAGCGTTTGACAGCCTTTTAACTGTTTTTTCTTTTATCTTTTGGGCTTTTTTCGTTTTCCATATGTTTCGAATGAAAAGATAAAGAGATCGAGAGAGAATTAGCTTGGAATCCTGGTGAGAAACTGTTTGAAATAATAAAAAAGAAAAGGAGGATAAAGGAGATTTTCTCTCTCTCTCTCTCTCTCTCTCTCTCTCACACTCTTACTCTTGTAGACGTACGTACAACACGTAACCAGCACTACGGACCACTTTATCGAGGATATAGAAAGACAAAGGTATTATTCGAGGACCAAGAGAAATCCGGACTAATTAACGCAAAGCGTTGGCACACGGTTTAATCGTAGTTACCCTTTCTTTTCTATTTTCCTTTTCCCGCTTCTCCTTATAAATTTATACTAACCGCCTTGATTTGTCCAAGGAGATTTATGAATTATTCGCGATTGTTATAATCCTTCTCTCACCACGCGATCCATTTTTTCTTTCCTTTTTTTTTCTTTCTTTCCCTAAACATATTTTCTCCGTATTTTTTCGAGGAATAATTTTACAAATGAAAACGAAAAGAAAAGAATAGAAAGAAAACAATTAAAGAAAAAAAAAAAAAAGAAAAAAAATTTATTGCAACTGGACAAACAAAATGCAATTTAAATTGTTACGTTTATTAATATCTGAGTACAACAAGATCGATACGAATCCAGCTTTCCTGTCCAACGAACACTTTGAAATTCTGCTCGGCATTGTAATAGCACCGCTTTGTCTAACGGCGGAGATGAATGACAGAAGATTAATAGAAGAACGTAGTAGTATCGCGGAATATGTTCGGAGCCGAATTCAACACTTGGTAAAAGACCAAAAGGAACCCACAGAAAGCTCATTTACTTAATTTACATGCTGGTAGTTAAACATTATCGATTTTCTTACATGTATCCGTTTTGAGAGCATTCCCAAATTATTCGCGAATAATATAGATTTTTAAGGAATTTTACTTTGTATGTAAAAATGATTTGATTTTAACTTTGATTCGACATTCAATGCGACGATGATGATATGATCTTTTAACTTTAAATGACCTTGATCGATAAAATAAAATTTTTATCTGATTTACAATGTATTATAACAAATAAAGAGTATCTTAAAGAGTATTTTTTTAATTCTATGGAGCGGAACAAATACGAAGAAAGTAGAACTTTGACAGAAGCGAGTCGTAAATGATCATAAAATTACTAGTAAAAGCGAATAATAAGAGTAGGCGGTATCTTTAATAATTGATGTTACTCTAAAAAAAAATACGAGATATTTTCTAGATGCTCATGAAAGTTTGAAAGCAATATTAACTATATAACTCGGTTGTATTTTCAAGCTTTCTAAGGATTATTATTTTCATTTTAACTGGTGACCGTGTTTACTATTTATCATGAAGTTGAAAAAAATAAAAAAAAGAAGGCGATATTCTTCGAGCGTAATCAACATATATGTATATAAACGTATATACATTTTCTAGGAAACGTATGCCAACATTTCGACGTAATTGGTCTGATTACCCAGACGAGATTTGCTAGTGAGCAAACGTTTTCTCGTTTCCCAGGGATACAGCATGCGCGATTATATCGTACGCACCAGTATGGCGTTAGCGAGGGTGTAATGAGTCGGTCACATTTGTGGTCACGTATCGCGCAGATTTTTCGTCAGTTTTACCATGTGACCAAAAGGAAGGAGTAATACAAACCAGTGTTGGATTTAAAGAGTAACAAATCTTTTTTCTCTTTCATTTTTACCAACACCAAGATCGTTAATCTTTTCCCTTTTGAGTACTTTCATTCGATTATAATATTTCCATATTTTAATATCGTAGCTTTATACATATGTAGCTTTATATATATTTTTTAAAGATGTATATATTTTTTAAAATTACCTTTATTTATTTAAAAACATACTGTATTATTTAACGTAAAGAGAATACAAAGCTATATTCATTTTTTGCGGAATAAACAAGAAGCATTTTCGTCGGACGAGTAGAGATTTTCAACGGAAGAAATATTTTCTAGCTATATCAAAAGAGATACGTCTGAATTTTTCTTCTTATTCCAGTATTCGATGTTGGAACCCACGTAACACAGTTCTGAGAAGGCGTTTTCTGTAAATGTAAAAAGCAAAAGAAGGGAAGGGAAATACGAAGAAAAGAAAAAAGACAAAGAGGAAAAGAAAAAGAGAAAGAAAAAGGATCAGTTGGTTTGAGTCGTCGAAATGAAGTTTTTCGTTCGTAGATTTATGCAACATTTGTTTCTCGTATTTAAAGGAAGGAAAGAGGAGGATTATAAGGAGTCACGGGTTCGAGGGGATGAACTTTGGTAGGAAAATATTTTTCCTGGTGAAATACCTGCGTGATATCCACACGAAAGTTTCTTGCGTCGAGGGTCTTTTCGTTTCACTGTGTGCTATTTGTGAAAGAAGGAGAGAGAGAGAGAGAGAGAGAGAGAGAGAGAGAGAGAGAGAGAGAGAGAGAGAGAGAGAGAAAGAAGGACAGAAAATTAAGGCGGTGGTGTGGTTCAAAGCAATGTAAAAACAGGGGATGCGCCTTAGTGCGTACGTGTATACCTGTATAACAATGTATGTGTGTATATGTGTAAGCACCTCCGGGAATGCACCGAATACCGCACTGCGCACTATTTATTCCTTTTAATTTTATTCTCTTCGTCTCCAACCGTTCTTACGCTCGTGAATCACAATTAAATAGGATCTTCTTCTTGCGGTCGTATCTACTGAAAAACTTTTTCTCTTTTTTATTTTTCTCCTTTTCTTTCACGAATTTCGACGACCGCAAATATCGGTTTTGAAGACAACTACGCATGTAGTTCCCGAAGTTTCATCGAAAAGTTTCTAGTCGAATTTGTTATAGTAGATATTCCTCTACTATATCCAATCTACCATATCCTTTACTATTTTCTTGAACAAATGTTTTGTGGTAAATCTTTTATTTTTTTTCTTATGTTTCAGGTAAGATACTAATATGTACGGAAAGAAGTGTAGATAATTGACTTTCGACGAGAAGGGTAACGTATGCGCGTTCTACTTGCTCGTTGCAATAACCTCAACAGCTAGAATAATCTCTGAGGAATCCAGAATAATTGTAGTGGGAGCTCTTCATTTTGATCGCAGATTTCATTTCCCAACTGCGTCGAGAGATGTGAAAAACTTGAAAGTACTCTACGTTATTCGCTTGTTATTGGACATTTATTATTAATAGAGATTCTAAATTTCGTTCATTTATCGTGAAAGATTTTTCTTAGTTTTAAATTTTCATTGCAAATGGTTTAGAAAACGTTATTTTTAATCGCAAAATAGTTAGAAAGTGATCATTTATGAGATACGATGAAGAAACTTTTAGTACATATTTCTTTCTCTCTCTCTCTCTCTCTCTCTCTCTCTCTCTCTCTCTCTCTCTCTTTCTTTTTTGTGTGTTATAATGACCGAGCGACCGAGTAGAAAAAGAAAGTATATTACATACGTTAAAGGAAGAACCGCAATAATTTCAGTGAAATTAGAGTCTTTCTCGTGCGTTTCACGCAACGATCTTTCTTTCCTGAGAGATTCGTCTTGGACAATGAACCGTGGATGCATAGATCGTGATAAATGACGGTGGCATGGACCGAGTTAATTTTTAACCTTTCTCACAAGCGAAGAGATTTATCGTGCCAGTCTTTGTTAAGCCAACGAACATATATATCTAGTCGGAGCAAAAAATTAGTAGAATTTTCCATAAATAACTAAAAAACAATCAAAATAAATCGTGTCCTTTATTTTCTCGTGGTCGTTAAAGGTATGACGTCTCGAATTAACTAATACCTACGTTTGCATTGTGTTACATAACAGTTTTATTCGAGTTTTCGCTGACGTGACTAGAGGAGATGTAAAAGAAAAATAGATCTTTCTTTTTTTTTTGCTTAAAGTTTCTTTTCTTTTTTTCTTTTTCTTTTTTCTTTTTTTATCTCGTCGACGTTATTCGTAGACGTATGCCATGCATGCGAGAATATGCGAATAGATAGGAATTAAGGTCATAGTTCCGAAGGAGGAGGTCGCAAAGGCTAATTAAAATTCATCACGACCACACCTGCCCTTTTCAACGATCGCGTCGTGGGAGGGGCGTAGCTCAGTTAGCTCTGAGCTACGAAAAAAAGCGAGGTGTTAGTTCGAACATGTTGTCACGTCTGTGTATGTGTGTGTGTGTGTACAAATACAAAAATATACATACATATACATACATATATATAACATTATCCGTCGAGTTTGTTCGCTATTTTCAACTTTTCTTATGTATATGTTATACATATATGTATATTTTTATACTTATATATATAATATATACATAAGAAAAGTTAAAAATAGCGAGTAAATTCGATCGATAATGTTTTGTTTAATTAAACTTTTTAACGGTAATTTTGAGATATCAATCTTTGCGAACGTGAAATTTAAATGCTCTTAATTTTCAATGGAATTGTAAAAGGAATTTCTTATTCTCGTATTTCTTTCTTAATCGTACCTTTGTTTTTTTCTCTGTCGAAATGGCTTTCGAATGTTTCCGAAGAAAAAAATGAAAGAGAGAGAGAGAGAGAGAGAGAGAGAGAGAGGATCGCTTCTAAAAATATGAAAGGAAGATTCCTGGATCGGGAACTAATTACAGACGTTATATTTTCTTCCTTTTACTTTCGCAACGAAACGAAAGAGCCCCGGCTTGGTCCTACTCTCTTGAATACAATTCTAAGATCTACCTTCCTTCTTTTTCTTCTTCTTCTTCTTCTACCGAAGTGAATCTTCTTTAATTAGAACGAAATGGCTAATTACGTTTGGTGATATAGCGTGGAATTAATTTTTGGTAAATTTTTCTCTTCTATCTCTCTTTCTTTTTCTGTCTCTTTTTTTCGTCTGACCGAACTCGTAAGTAAAGAGAAGACGTCGTTCCGATAACTGGCAATGTTCCTTCATGAGTAGAAAGAAAAGAAGAGAGGTAGAGAGGAAGAAAGGAAGAAACAACACGATTTTATTTCGTAGCGGTGAGTACCGGAATGGCTACGAACGCAACTCGCAATCACGTCTGTTATAGTACATCGTGACGACCATTACCCCTGGCACGATGCTCGAAATAAAGAGAACGAAGAGTGGAAGAAATGTTCGTAGCTTTATCACGAAACATCCTTCTCGTCGAACCGTGGCCAAGTTCTTCTTGAAATTCTACGAATGCACTGTTGTAAAGTCGTTTCGACTAGACCACAGTAGACTTCTCTGTGTTTTTCGTTCATATTCTCATCCAACACTTTTCATCCATTTCCTCTTTTATTTAGTTTTTTTTTTCTTTCCTTTTCCATCTTCAATGTTTTAACACCAGATCGAATTTTTATTTTAACATGTGAAATTCTTGATGAATAAGCTATTTATTTCCTTTCGATTGATATCTATATATTCGTGCAAAGACAAATGGACAAAAAATGTATTGTTCGCATGCATTCGAAAAGGCTGTATATTATGTTTATATACAAATACACACATACACACACACATACACATACCACAATATATATGTACACGAATAATCTAAGTATTTTTCTTGTTTGAATAAGATGTAACAAGATGACTCCATGATTCCCACGAGCACCCGATCTCTTTTTTTTTACCTTAGCATTTTACGGCGCTTTATTCCCCGTGAAATTCGTTGGGACGTGCCCGGAAGAACCGTGTACTCTTTTCTGTTTCACGCGACGGCGATTTACCTTCTTACTGCTTGGTATAATATACATGAGAAAGACTTCGTTGGTTGGCGAAACACACGTTGGCATAGGCGATTAAATTCGTGCCAACTCTGTTGTTCCTTTCATTAACTTTGTACTATAGAAATTTCGTTCTTTTCAAATATCTCTACTTTCAACAAGGATTACATAGATTTTCTCTAGATTTTTTAATTCTTTATTTTTCCAATTTGTTAAAATGAAATATCGAAGGAAATATTTCGTATTTCTATGTAAAATTTTTTTATATAGGAAAAGAAGAAAACTGACCAATGTTATTCATCATTTCAATTTATCGAACTATAATAACTTTGCATTTCGATAGAGATAACTAAGCACGTTCGATCGGTATGCTTTGGCGGTCACGATTGCGTAAGGTGAGCGTGAAACGAGCTTAAGGCTCAAACGACGGATCACTTTCGTTGTCGGTTCCGGTTCAGGGTCGACTACGACCCACTTCACGGTCACTAGGTTACCTCGAGACTGAGATCGTAGTTATATTTCTCTGTCTCTCTTTCTCTTCGTGAACATCGAAGATCGAAGGAGATAAAAAAAATAAATAAAAAAGGAAAAAACAAGAAAGAAAGACAGAAAAAGGGACAGAAAAAGAAATGAAAGAAAGAAAGAAAAGAAAAACAAACGGAAGGGGGTGATCGAACTATTCATTTGAATTTATTGTAATAATTCATTCGAGCGATTCTACATTTTATAAATCACATAATTATAATGATAAAAATTCGCTTGCCTAGAAAATTAGATATTTTATTTCAAAAAAAAAAAAAAATTGTAATATACCCTGATCTCTTGAAAGTTTTCGAAGAAAAACTGCTCGAAATTCTATGTAGTAGTAAAATAATAATAATAAAAAAAAAAAAAAAAAAAAAAAAAAAAAAAAAAAAAAAAAAAAAAAAAAAAAATCTCGGAAGCCCTCGGGATTCTATTATTGTTACATACGCTTCGAAGGGCTCCGTTCGTGGAATACGTTTTCGTGCGTCGAATGCATAGTGATCGGCTTATTTCGAGTATGGGCCACCCACTTTACCACCTGTCGTCCATTACCTCCCTTTCTCCTTTCGAAAGCGATTCGAAACCAAAGTCGACGTGGAAGTGTCGGAAACTCGTCGCTTCTTCCAAGGGTCTTCTCTCTCTTTCTCTCTCTCTCTCTCTCTCTCATTCGGAACGTACCATATGGTGCCATAAGACATGAGATTCCTCAAGAGGGATCCTCGATATTCTAACATTTTCTATAACAATGCTTCGAAAACTTATTCAGCATAAAGACATTTCGATGTATTCTCGATGTATCATGAAGGTTAAAGAAGAAAAAAAGCAATATATTATAGCAAATTTGTTTTTCAAAACGTTTACTTACGTTATTTCTCCGTTTTGTTCCTTCGCTTGACTAGAATGATAAATGAGGGTTTTATTTGAAAATAACTCCATAAAGAGATACGGTGCATAGATTCGTTAATTTTAAATGGCAAAAGCACGATCAAGCAAGTTTTTACATTTGAATGTTTATTCATCAATATTCTATGATTTTCGAAAGTTCTTTATACTTGCAACATGTTTCAAAACTGGATCAGATCCGTATGTTAGTTTGTTTCTTTAAACAGAGTATTTCATGTTCACATAATTTAGTTTGTATATGTACTCACCAAATACGTTTTTATCGTATAGATGTTTATCGAAATCTCTTGTTGGTTAAAGTAAATATATGGATGATTGTAATCTGTTAGAAATATTTTTGTTTAAATTCATTATTTACTCCCATCATAACGAATGATAAAAAAACGATATTAAAGATTTGCAATGGATTCGTTTTTTATGTATACAAAAGTTCTTTATTCACATGAACTTTGAAAAGTTGATAAAAAGATTGTCACGTAAGAATAACGATTAACAAATACGTTTGGTTATATCTTAGATCGGTGACATTGACATTATATAAAATGAACTTATAATCAATATCGTATACATTTACGTTGAAACAGGTTTGTTCGATACTGAATGCGTAATATGATAAGCCGATTAGAATTTAACTTGGGAGCGATAGCTTTGAATTGCGAATAATTCCGATTGAATCCATTAACGAATGTTTAATGTTCCTATTTGATTTAATGAATCTTTTATAGTCACTCTTTCAGCCATATCTGCAATACGTTCATCAAATATTTCGATCCTTTGGTTTTATATTCGTTCAGTTTTTGCTTTTAAATTTCAATTACATGGAAACTCTCTTTGCACGATATTTGTAAATTTTATGATAATAAGTTATTTAAAAATAATTTATTATTTGACCTGTTTATATAGCTATATATATATCTCTCTCTTTATACACACACACATACACACACACATATATATATATATATATATATATATATATATATATTGTTTTGTGGTCACGTTAATAGTCTTTAACGGAAGCTTTGCTCATTAAGTCACGCATGAACAATATTATAGCAATTAGGGTAATCACGGATGAGCGGAGAAAGCTGTGATTTGCATAGGAGAGTTTGTGAATGGTGGTTAGCCACCAATCACCGTGCAATACGCGGCTTTCGTTTCGGTGCTCTATTACGGTGGCACTATCGTGAATGGGGTCTTTAAAGTTCATAATGGACGCTAACGTGCAAACGACGTGCGTGTACATTCAGTTTACGACCGGTTGATCCATCTCGTCGTAAATTCGTTGAATGTTCGCAACATGGATCACGAGTGACCAATTTCAATGTATTTTTGTTGATTTCCGTTGTAAAACGTTTACACCTTGTCCCATATAGAAGAGGAAAACAAAAAAAAAAGAAATATTATCATCGAAGGACATGCTCGATCGAAAACAATTTATTTCGATTTCTTTCTCTTGTCCTACTGATCTTTTTATTATGCAATGAAATGCGATGTGTGAGAAACTAGCCGAGGTCTGATAGAAAATTCGATGATAACGTTTCGAAGGACTGGACGATCGAGTGGAAGTCGATAAAAGGGGGAAAGAAATACTAGTAGATCGGAGTAAAGAGGAGAGAGAGAAGGAGAAAAAATGATCGAAGAGGAGAAATCGTTGGAGTATATCAGTCCTTGTCGGAAATAGTCGTGGATTCGAGAATCAGTATCCATCGAGAAAGCCGTAGGGCTCGACCGTCGAGTCTCCGAAGGGCTCGAATCTTGGTCCGTAGAACGGCTTATTGAATACGTCTACGATATTGGATTTTTGCCGACATTATGAGCCACCACCACCACCACCACCATTACTACCACCACCACCAATACTATCATCGCTACTGGTTGATACCCAACCGCGAAACGACAGGGGAAATTTAAAACTCGTCATGCCTTGGCCAACGTGCCCCACTCTTCAACTCTCTTTTTGCCAGACGGTACTCGAAACCGAAGGAGATACCTTCTGCTCGCGAACATCTTCGATCAATAATACCTACACCCAGACGTCTTTCATTGTCGCACGCTGGAGACTCTTATGCTCTCGTTTGTATAGAAAGATGGAAAGATGATTTAGCTTGTATTATTTTTTTTTTATTTTCATATTAAAGAATATTCTTTTAATAATTTTTGAGGTAATAAAATTATTCTTTTTTTCTTACTATTTTTACTTCTTTTTTTTTTTTTATATAGCAAGTGAGATATGCGTTTTAATTTTTTCATTCGTAACGTCCTAAGATTTGTATAAAAGATTTAGATCTTTTATATATCATAGGAAGTCACCGATCGACAGCTTTCAAAAAGCAAACATGTATGGCCCCTTGTGACAGGCTGCTTTCTGCATCTCCCCCGCCACGGACAAATTATATTTTAATGCTCTGACGTATCCAGGCTGGCATGATTGATAACCAACATATTCTCGTGTACACAGTGCGGCCGAACACGGGACTCGTTGGTTAGTGGTAAATGATTATACGCGTGTGTTGACGTACTAAATGTATGTATGTAAAGGGTAGAAGGAGAATAGGGATCGAACGTTGTCGGGTGGGTTGCTTGACTGACGAGACGCTGAATGCATAATCGAGTGATAACGTCGTCGGTCGTCGTCAGTCGTCGTCGGTCGTCGTTGGTCGTCGTTGGCTCTTCGATGACTTCTCAAAACTCATGGGAGATTGAGCGAGATGGATTTTCACTTCGAAACGAGACTTAGACCAGTACGCTCATCCAAGAGAATATAGATGTTTTTCTCTGCGTGGTTGTTTTATTTAAAAAAAAAGTTATCCTTTTTTTCTTCATTTCTCTTCAAAGAAAAAAGAGAGAAAGAGAGAAAGAAAGAGAGAGAGAGAGAGAGAGAAAGAGAGAAAGAGAGAGAGAGAGAGAGAGAGAGAGAGAGAGAGAGAAGAAAAAAAAAATAAAACGAGAAATACAAAATTATGAAAGTCGACGAACTATGAGAGAAATATCGAACTCACTAAACTCGTTTCACGCATTTGAGGTTAACGACTGCGATAGTTGAATTTCACTTCCTATCAATAAAGTTTGCGGTCAGAGAACGTCGTGTTGGCGAAGTTAACACGAGTTCGCGGCTGCGTTTGACCGGTTAAGTTCAAGTGGCGATTTTTCATAAGGATCTCATTTTGTCTACTTGAGAAAAGTGTGGAGCTGTTCGAACACAACGGTGCGATATTGTTTCTAGATCACGTTCTCGTTCAGATGAAACGAGTTGACGATTGATCATGTCAAGACATTGACGTTACTAGCCTCGTCTTTACGTGACCTATCATTTTTCTTCAATCTTCTTGATCTTCTCCTATTTCTTTCAGCTGTTTGACGTGAATTCTATCACAAATAAAATTATTTTCTCTTTGATAAAAATTTTTTTTTCCTTTTATTCCCTTTTTCTTCATTATTTGATAATACGACATTCGTTTTGAATATCTACAAGAAAAATACAAAATCAAAGTTTGTTGAGTCATTAGGTAGGTAACGCTGATAAAGCGTTATATAAGGAGCATTTGGTATCGCGTAACTTGATGTACTTTGGTATCGCTTTCATGAACGAAATTACGCAAGCTTCTATTCTCCTCGGTCATTCATAAATGTACCAAGTTCGTTTTATGGCGACAATGAATATTGCTGATCAATCGAGAAAGGCATGGATGAGAACAAAAGGTGCTCAGTTTCGAAACAAGACCCGAAATTATTTAATTATTGTAATGGAAAATATCTAAGAAAAATAATGGCACTTGTTGTTACAGGTAGTAGTAACTAACTAAACACGTTAAATATATATCTATGTCATATTGCTCAGCCGTTTAAATTTTCTCTTTTTTGTGTTTTGGAAAATTTTCTTCGTACGCTTTTATTAAAATATCTTTGATTATATTCAGATCTATACCGCAGAAAGATAAAAGCAACGTCTTGTGAAAATCTAAGGGACAACGAGCGAAAATCGATTCACCTTCTTCGAAAAAGGCAAATCAATCGTTTCCTTTTATATTCAAATTTTATTCATGGCTCTATATCCAGGTTTAAGAAGTCTATCGAGTATTCATAACCTTCTTGATGGTCGGTGCAGACAAATAATCTTCTAAAGATATATCCTCTACGAGTAATCTAGATTTTTTTTCCTGAAAATATTTCCACATTTAGAAGCACGCTGTGTTATTTACAATATGAGAAAGTTTTAACGATCTTATGGATCATGAGTTATTTTAATTACTGACACTTTTTATAAGTTTAAAATAGCTTTGATGAAAGTTCTCCAATTAAGTTATTCCCCGGTTATTTTTACCTTTGTCTGAAAAAGGTGAAAAAAACTTGAAATCAGATTTGTGAATGGAACTTTTGAAATATTCAATGATAAGCAAAAATCATTTACAACGATTCGATATTTTGCTTACTTCTCGTAAATGTAATATGAACGTTCGAGGATATTTTCGTGGAAGTTTCGTAGCTAATAATCAAAATCTAGAAAGAATATTTGATCCAATGAATTACGAATAAGTATCTTACTTGAATCTCTATTAAATTTCTTATTTTGGTATTGAGCCGGTCACGACATCGATACGGAAAGCGTTCGAAGCCGGAGAAGTTAATAATCTGAAAATTCGATCGCGAGTTCCGAGTTGTTCGTTGTCGGTCGTTGATCCGTCACCGTTCTCGTAAGACTTCCGAAATGCGAGAAAGTTTCTTTCTTATCGTGGCTTCCCAACTTTATCGCGATTTCCAAAACTACGTAAAACTTTTTCTCCCGAGATAGATCTCGAAGCGATCGATCAACAAGAGAAACTGGATTACCGTGAGATAAAAAAGCAAAAAAAAAAAATAATAGAAGAAAAAGAAGAGAAAAAAGAAGGAAAAAAGAAAAAACAGGAGAGGAAGAAAAAAAAGAAATAGAGAAACTTTATAGATCCGAAGTACGACGATTTTATTCGCGTACGGGATAGATAAGAAAAAAGTAAATGGAACAGATTTCCACTTGTCCGTTTATACGAACTTAGTCGAGTGCAGTGAGAGAAAGATAGTTCTCCGTTTTTTTGTATCTTTATTTTTTTCTTTCTTTTCAAAACGAAGAAGTTTTATCAGATTTAATTATCATTTCTCGTTACTCGATCGTAACTCTCGATGGTAGATATATCTCTGTCTGTTCGTAGATAAGATAGAATGTAGGTGGAGGTATGTAGACATAGAGGATAGGAAGAGGGAAGAGAGAAAGAGAAGAGAGAGTGAGAGAAAGAGAGACCACAAGTACGTACGTCCCTATAACGCGCAGTGTGCATCGAGGCACGCGATGTACGCCAGCAGCAGTGCTGGAGATAGGGATGCATTTGCATGGCTACGTTGCAGCATCATCGCCAGTCATCCTTCCGTGCTCCTAGATATCAAAGAGAAGTCTACACACCTTGTTGAACGTAGGTAGGTAATACTCGGAGCTGGGTACTTCGCATCGCGCATCAACCTGCATATTCCCCTTCCTCAGCATCATATAGTCGAGCGTAACTTCGAAGCATGAAAGATAAAGGAAGTCTATGGATATCGCGATACTTCATACACGATATCTCGAATCTGTTAAGAAATGAGAGTAAATTTTCAAACTGCAAATTTTATAAACTGTTCCTTTCCCTTGAACTTTCTTATTAATTAATACGTAATCTATGTGAAAAAAAATTATGCTGATGTCTTAATTATACTCGCTGTAAATATTTATAAAATGTGATAGTAGTTATACATTTCAATATATTACGTACTGATATTTTATTATAAATACTGATCATTTATTTCAAATATTTATCAAATGTTCAATAACACTGACTGAATAAATAGCAGCTATAGTACAATTATATATTTATTATACTTACTATAAATTGAATGGTAATCGAATGGTAAATCGGCGTTCCAAAGTTTTGCGAAACATCGGGGATACACTTATCTAACGTGGCAGACAATAATTATTCCTCTTTTAGGGGTTCGAAGTCAATAACTAAGCGATTTCGAATTCCTATAATATTTTGCTAAATATTTCCTTTCTCTCTCTCTCTCTCTCTCTCTCTTTCTCTCTCTCTCTCTTTTTCATCGAATCGAATCGAATCGAAAGCTATCATTTCTGATGATATATTCTCATTCCATTTCTTGTCAATCTTTTGTGACGTAAAGAAAACGTTCGAGATACGACTCGGTCTTATTCATGGCGCCAAATAAAGACGCCATAATGGCCTGGTCGGTGCCTTTTAGCCGAATTATGCACTATTACGGACTCTCTTTAAAGTTCGACGACTGAAGCTGCGATAAAAATCTTTATTTCACGCGGTTCGCATACAGCCACCATTTAAATCGTACGGCTCACGGTCGAGGGCTCTCTATTTCTTTTCTTTTCTTTTCTTTTCTTTTCTTTTATTTTCTCTCTTTCTTTCTCTTTCTCTTTTTCTTTCTCTTACCGCTTGACGCGTTTTTCTCATAATATCATAACGAGCTCCTAGACGAGGCCAGCTCGGTGGACCGTCGACGCTTCGGATCGTTGCCCGAGAAGTCTGCAAAGTTTTCTTCGGGCGTTGCTTCCCTCTTTTAAAGAACCTTAACGAGGTCTCTCGTCTTCTTTCTTCTTTTCTCTTTTCTCTCTTTCTTACTTTCTTTTCTTTCCATATCTGACTATAGGGAGTGATCGTGAAAAACAAAAAAAAGAAATGTCATTTTAGTAACAATTCGGACGAAGTATTTTATCATTTTTATGAATATAAAGAGAAAGAGAGAGAGAGAGAGAGAGAGAGAGAGAGAGAGAGAAAGAGAGAAAAAAAGTTTGAGTTTATATGTTAAAATTTAATACTCGAGGAACTTATCATTTTCATCGGAACAAAATTACGAGTTGATGTCATGAAATTTATAACTATTTCTTATGTGTACGTCGAGTATCATTGGACATATTTTATCGTATATATTTTCTTTAATATACGTGTTTTTAAAGAAATTTATACGGTAGAAAAACAGGGTGAAGAACACGAAAAGTGATATAATTTAATAACGCGCGAAGCGTAAGTGATCGTAAATCAGTGAGCAGTCAAGAACCTGTAAGGGAAGGGTAATGTTATGCGTAGAAAATCAAGGAAAATAAAATCAAATATACGACTAGAAGGGGAGATTGACAAATTGAAAAGTCAACATGAAGAACGTAGAACAAACAAAACAGAGACACTCGAAAAGAAATAGAAAAATTAAGGAAACTCGCAGGATGAAAAGAATTTTTCTTGTATTTAGTAAAGAAATTTTTTCGTTTTTTGTCGTTGTCATCGTCGTCATCGTCGTTGTCGTTGTTGATAGGATCGATCGGTATTTTTGAATCATATATACATAGATCGAGAATCGACGAAAAGATCGACGGAAAGGCTTTGACGTTGATCCGAGAAAGCTTCTAGGGGAGAAGAAGCGGGGTTAACAACTGGTCGAAGAACACGGTAATCCTGAAGGGATTTAACGATCGGCCAGGAAATTCATTTTACGCTTCAGGTACGCGAGATTGATTCGTGATAAACGACGAACGTCACGAACGAGACCCCCGATCGAGAGCTTCGTTGGCGGATTACCTACTTCTTTCGCGGCATGAAAAATGTTCATTCGATACGAATTTACAGGAAATTTCACAAAGAAGGTATTTTAACGAAGAAGAACGAGATTCGTTATAATTACGTTCCTTGTCTTCGGTTAAATGATATCTTAGATAAAAAGGTATACTTTCCTTTAGCAATTATTTTCTTGTAACGTTTGTTATAAGACAGCATCATTGTCTATGCTAAGATAAGAAAGAAAAGAGAGAGAGAGTGAAAGAAAGAAAGAAAGAAAAAAAGAAAGAAAGAAAGAAAGAAAAAAGAAAAAAGAGTTTATTGGTTTTTTTTTTCTTTTTTTTTTTTTTTTTCTATAAAGACTTCACAAAACTACCTGTCTCACGTAATTGCGTAATTATGTACTTAGCGCTTAACTTAATAGTGCGATGAGTTAGGTATTACTTCGCAGATAGTCGTCTACATTGAACGCAGCGATTATGCGAAAGGTGGAGCACTGCCAGGTCAGTGTCTCGTCTCGTACCAGTAAAGCCGCGTCTCGTCTGCCTGCTTGACAGTACTTTAGTTATAAGAGAGCAAGTAACCGGGAAATTCCGGTTTATAATGGCTTCTGTTGGATTGGAAGATGGTTCTGTTACAAGGATCAAATAACCTTCTTTCCTCTAACAGTTTTGAATTGATGCGGGAATTTCATTTAACTACAACTTTTATAGAATAATTTTTCATAAATAGGTTAGATATCCGTAATGCTATTTATAATTTTTCGTTTGGTTTTATTTCGCTGAAGGAATATATCTAAATGTTTTTTTCTTTTTTTCATTTTTAAACAAAGAGAAACCTTACGGTTGTTCTCATTTAAATTCTTACAAGGAGGTCATACACGATTCGAATATCATTGAAAGGTATTACACTCGGTTCCGTTCACCGTTACATTCACCCAAATATCGATTTCTCTGGGAACTTTGTTGTAGCCATTTCATATCATTGTTCTTATATCATTATAGATCAATATAGATCTACATGATGTTTAATGAATGCCAATCGTTTGTATTCATAGTCTAATACTACGAAGTCGTTTAGAGGAGAGACTGTGGCAAAGAAGAGAAGAAACTTTCGCAGTAACGTAATTACCCGGTCTAATATACTCGACGAGAATAGAACAGAAGAGAGAGAGAGAGAGAGAGAGAGAGAGAGAGAGAGAGAGAGAGAGAGAAAGAGAGAGAGAGAGAGAGAGAGAGATAGGTAGTAGAGAGAGGTAGGTAGAGATAGAAAAAGTACGCTCTTGAAAATTTCGAGATAATTTCGTTATGAAAATATTTTGGACGAATAAATAATAGATGCGTTTGAAAGTAATATATTCGATAATTACTAGTTTTAAAAGTTCATCTTTCATTTCCTTTATATAGGTGCGATAATGTGAGTGCGCATAATTCGAAGGGTCTAATATACCTGTTGGGACACGTGTCTCGAGCTAGGCTATGGCTCTGGCAGTAAAGGATCTCGGTAAACTGCAATATTGAGTGAGTTACTGGGTAATGGGTGTTTACTGCCCTGCCACTGTGCTAGCCGTCCTGCATTACCCTGCACCACCCTGCACCACCCTGCACCACCTTGCACCATCCTTCTCCTCACCTTCCTACTCTCTGATGGTTATGTACATACACGAACGTTGGTACGAGAGGGATATAGACTTACGATAAGCTTCACGTTGAGTTCCAAGAGCGTAAACTCTCCCTCACCCCAATCACCCACCCTTTTCTCCCTCATAACTCTCTCTCTCTCTCTCTTTCTCTCTTTCTCTCTTTCTCTCTTTCTCTCTCTCTCTCTCTCTCTCTCTCTCTCTATCTATCTTTCTTTCTCTCTCTCTCTCTTCATCTATGAAATCGACAGACTCTTTTATGACATCTAACCACCTTTTATATCGCACTATCGATCTACAATTCTAGATTTTGATTTCCAATAAAGTTTATCGCGTAATACGAGATATTAAGCGAAATAAAAACGTATAAAAGAATTAGAAAAAAAATTTAAATTTAGATAAATTTGATAATAAACCTATTATTATTATTCATATTGATTTTATCTGACTTGTCGATGCTGATAACGTATTGCTTTCGGTGGATTCACAATGAATCTTTAGTAACGAACATTGAAATAACGGAGCAAGCCATAAATCTAGATGTAACAAGGCAGCGTGACATTAGTAACGTTGTACGTTAAAACAACCTGACGGTCATCGTATGCCGCATGGAAACAACTGTACGAGACATAAGTCAAATGAAGGCTTCGACTTCGTTGTAAGGATTGTGACTGGTTTAATGACCGTTACGGTAATAATGGTGGAAATAACAACGGTTCTTTGAAATGATCATAATCGAACCAACATTGAACATCAAATGTGTATGAGAAAGAAAACGGATTTCCTGTAATATCGATATGAAAGAAATTAGATCGGTAAACAAGATCGTTAAGTGTTCTATACTTATGATCGATCGATTTAAGCGAATTTTAGTTAGTATTTAGAATTTGAGCTCGAATTTGAATTAGTTTAAAGTCATACAAGCGAGATAACTTTTAATTAGATGCCATGCAACTTATGCTATTCTCATCGGTGCACTTTAAAATGGTAACATGCTAACGTCTAAGTCTCTATTTCCCCATCTCTTCTTCTTCCGTTTAGAAACTTATCACGACGACGGTTGGAAATTGTATCAAAGTTCCCCCTATTTTAACCATGCCCAAAATAACGGGATTACGAAAGCGAGATGTTAAAAGGGGAAGTGGATCATCGACCGAAAGCCGATAAAACTTGATAAATTCTAGACTCGGTTCAACGGATATAGGGTAATGCGGTTATCCTCTAGTATTTTCTGCGACCTTATTGGCTTTTTCATAGTGCTTCTTTTTTCGTGATCTCCTTACGAGTAAATGTTTAATACACAAAATCTGTGTGTAGATATTTGTTCGGAATGATAAAAAAAAGAGAGAAAATTAAGAGAGTTAATTACATTTACTTAATAACGTTTCATATATTTCTCGTATCGGTTAATGAATCGAACGAAAATATTTATCAAATCTTATTTCGATATTGAGAACGAATGAATTAATTAAACTTGAAAGAAAATAGTCTCACGTAGGTAGGTACTTCTACAATGAGAACAAAAATAACACGTCCAGTCTTAATGATTTTTTAATGATCTGATCCTGGGCGTTCTCTTTTCTCCTACTAATTGATTAAACGAATTTGCTTTTACAACCCGCACAAACTTCCAAGTAGTTTTCTCGAGAAATCTTCTCTGCCTTCTCTTCCTCCTCCTCCTCTTTCTCTTCCGAGCGAGCGAGCGAACGGCCAGTAAGTAAAACCAGTGGCGTCGTTAAGAAGACGGATTACTTTTACCCTCGTGACGATGAAAGTGGATACTGGATAAACGGGTTGCTCATGGAATCGGTCATCTTTGCCGTCCACAGCTATTAGTCCTTCTATTCATTCTTCGTTTTAGTTCCCCTCCCTCCTTCATGTTTCTTCGATTCGTCATCCCCTCACTTTAATTCGATTCGTCGTCGTCTGACAAACGAGCCGAATGATGTCGAAACGCGCCACGAATTTCTATCGATGGTGCCAACCAATAGCCATCAATTAACGTAGAACTTCGACGAGTTTAAGATCTCGAACGAACTTTCCAAATGATTTTAACAAGACAAGTGTTAACTGATTATAAATCCAAATTTGTCCTTGAATTGTTTCCTTTGCAACATCATTTCGACTGAATTCGTCATAAAACTTTATTATTCTTATTATCATTTTATATTTTGTTTTCTTATTTGTTATTTATTTTTTTTATACACACACACACACACACACACACACACATATATATATATATATATATAGATTATAATTTTTCAAAGTTCGATCGCGATAAATTTCATCTCAGCAGTTTCTATGGCAATTGGTTCAGAAGAAGAGTCGTTCTTGCATTAACCTGAAAGATCTATAACATTGTAACAGTTTCGAAACTATAACAGTGAGTGGTGCGGTTTAATGCGATGGAATGGCAAAAGTGTCCAAGTGCGAGTTAAGTTTTAGCAGCACGAGGTTGGGAGCTTCCGCTTGCCGGAAGTCTCTTCTCTTCGTATACACTTTCGACTCTCCCTCTCTTGTTTCCTCTCTTCTCGGAACAATCACCGGATGTTATGTGAATCATCAAGGAACTTTCCTCCATAGAGTCATACTCGGAAGCGGCTTGGTACGTACCTACGTCCAAGTAAGCGCGCTTAGACGCGCTTAGACGCGCTTAGACGCGCTTAGACGCGCTCTTCCAAGCATTTCCGATTAGATGTGATCACGTTCAACGAGTTTTCAACTTCATCTTGTTTCATTAAAGGGATTTTCTCTCTTGAAAGTCGAACTTTGAAAAGACAAATTTTCGGACACCAACAATGGGATCGGAGTTTCAATGAAAATTGTTGTCTTTCGTCTTTATGTTCAAGTCGAAAATTCCTCAAACAATAATTTAGATGTTAGAAAGCACAGAATTTAATGTTAATAAATATATAATAATAAATCGTGGAGAAATATTCGTGTCTATCTGATTTGTTCCTTCGTGCTGGAAATCGAACTTCATATCTCAAATTGTGTCATTATGTACGTTAAATGCATTTATGTCAGATCACGCTTCCGCTTAAACAGTAATATAAAAACATGAAAAACATGAGACGTTGCTCTTGCAAAAAACATGAGGTTAGGTACCATCATATGAGGTGTAGATATACGCTCGGTTATGGAATGTTTGTGGATGTTATTTGTTGGTAGAGAATTTGTTATCGGTGCATTTGATATCGCGTTTGTAAGGAATTCTGACGTTTTATCGAAAACAAAACAACGAGATTTTTCATAATTTCGATCGTCGAACGATTCGAACGAAAGTATTTAAAGCGTTCGTCGATAACGTAGATGAAAATGAACGTACCCGAGTCTCCGAGACGAGATAACCGCATTTCCATTTTCAGAAAATAACACGAAGTTTATCTTTTTTCTTCGCGGGTTGCATCGTGGGTAAGCGAGTAAGCCAGACTATTTTCTGTGGTAGCTCGTTATAAAGATAGTTTCTACGAGTTTTAGCACGTTTTTCTCGTCGTTTGCATTTGAGCAAGATGTAAGGGTAAGTTTACGTGTCGTTCGTCGTTGCGGAAAAAAATTCTAAATACTGAATTAAAATATCGTTTTGTTTTATTATTTTTGAGATCTTTGAAATTACATCACGATTCATCGGGAATGTTCTTTAATTTTTCATCATTCCTTCTGGTTCATCGTAAATCGAGAAATTTCTTTCTTTCTTTCTTTTTTTTCCACCTTCTTATCCTCCTTTTTGTTTTTCTTTTTCTTTGTTCTCTTCCGCCGTGAAACGTTTTAATCATTCGCAGGATGTTCTCGTTTCCACGAGCAAGCATTTCTTAAACTCCTTTTTAGTTAGATGTCCTCGAACAAGATTTGTAATTTTTCATTTCGAATCATTATGCATACTTAAACGTCCCTTGATGCATCGATCGTTTCATAATACTCGCATATAAATTACAAACCCGGATAATTAAGCTACGTTCAGTAGCAATAAACTATAATTAGTGGTTTCAACGTGAGCCCGTATTCTCGCTCGAATTATCTAGCCATTACTATTCTCTCATAGTCGATATGATAATATTTTACGATGACGTTCGATGGGTGCATATGTATGGATATACAATTAGCGAATTAATTGTTCATTTTTTATTTTCATTTTTATTTCTTTTTATTATTATTGTTATTTTTCCTTTTAATAACTACGGACAAATATTTTAAGTGTAATAAAAAATTAAATTAGTTGGATCTTTGATCCGAGCGTGAAAATGGAATGGAATGAATGACTCGTGATTGTCGACCATGAAACTTTCGAAAAGTTTTCCCTGTGAAAAGGACTGTTGGCCAGGAAGTTTCTTCTCTTCTCTAACCTTCTTCCTTGCATTCCATCCTTTGTATTTTAGCGTTCGCTAGAAAGAACGAGTTTGTAATGGTTTTTAAAGGCCGCCCTATGGATCAATTTAACTAACATTTTATTTGCTTTTCTGTCAGAATTTTTCTGATTAATTATGGTCGCTAAAAAAATTTCTGTTTCAAATGTTACATAGAAAATTTTATGTACTTTTATATAATTATCCTTTTCATTTTATCGCGTATTCATTAATCGATCCTATACTTATTATCTACTCTATACTATATGGTATATATATGTATGTATGTATGTATATATGTATATATAAAAATAATATTTGTTAATCGGCCTCATATATGTGAGAATTAAATCGAAAATTTCTGTGCAATTTTCTAAAGCAGACTCGAATTAAACCATCCATTGAATAGCGAGAAAATACAGCTTCCATGGAACAAAAGATGAAGATCATTTTATTACCAAATAATTCGTACGCTGTATTATCTATAATCTATATTTCTTATTATCACGATATCATATAATTAAATCTCTTAATTGCTTAAATTGATTTAGCTGAATTATTTTGATCGTTGAAAATGATATCTATTCTCAATAGATGGTATATAACTTATCATTTTTATTTCATCTAAATATAATAGATTGAAATAAAGATCCTAGGAGGAATATCAATTGACTTAGAGATTCTCAAAAGTATTTTCGTTGTTATACCATAAATATAATATATCTGTATATGTATATTAGGAGACAGGGAAGTACCGTTGATAGCCGGAGTTCCTACGTGAGATTTATTATAGCTGTCGGTAGCAAGGTTAGCGAGCCAACGACGCTCGTCAGAACGTGTTTTATTGTCAACGTCGTCGGTGCGGTCTTTTCGAGAGTAGATCCTGGGAGCCAAAACGAGAGAAGGGAAGAGAAGGCAAACGATGCGCTTCGTACCATCTGGGAAATCTGTAATTCAATGTAACTTTATTTTGTATGGCATTTTTAATATTTTACGATCAGACATGATAAATTAATTTCAGTGATTTTTTTCTATGCGAAAAACATCGTTTGATTCGTTCGACAAACGAGCGTGAAGTTTTATCGAGATATCGATCGTAGACCTCGATTTCGAGGACAAATTTTATCTGCGAGCCGCGACAGTGTAACAGGGTGTAATGAATAGTCGATAAAAAGTTCTATTGAGTCTGTCTTTCTCTCTCGCACACGTACACACATACGCATATGCACACACGTACATACGTGCGCGTGCGTGCGCACATTCACTCTATCTTTTTTATTCGTTGGAAACGTGTAGACGCGTGCCAATGATTTATTATTTTTACATCGGGAATTTCATTTCCAAACTGGTGACAAACACGCCCGACCGCATATAGAGCTTTAGTTTCCTCCTGTGTTTGCGTGTGCGCCGCGTCCTAACCGTAGAATCGATTCGTGCAACGGGTGGCTGTTTTTCGTGCGACCGAAAGAGGACGATCGCTGCGACGAGAGTATTCGCTTGAGAGATTCGAACGGGAGAAGTAAAACATTAATAATTGGTTTTATTCGATCAACTACGAGAAAATCGCCTATTGTTTCTTTTTTTTATTTCTTTCTTGTGCTTTTATTTTTTGTATACTCTACCTGTTTCCTCTTTGTTTTTTATTATCCGTCACCGATAGAAACAATATTTTCTAGATGAGCTTGTTGCACGGATTTACGTACGTAACAACCGATAGCGATATCAGAAAATTGAAATTAATTAGCGATAAATTAATATGAAATTCCCTTGGAATTTTTCTATTTAGGGAATATATCGTTTATCTCGATCAATTATTATCTTTTCCACCGATAGGAAGACTATTATGTCCAGGGGTATCGAACGATTCGTGGTTTTTCCTGTTATGTATAGTTGTGTACGAGCCATCGACATCTGTTGCATTCGCTATGTCATTTAACACATTTCCCACGTTTACCATCGTTTCCACAGCGTTAATAATCGCTGAACGAGAGATATATCGATCGTGAAATAATTTCGATCGATACTACCGGATACTTTGATCTTACTCGTGCATCCATTACATTGGGTTAAGGTGATAGAGGAAAATGTTGGACGTGGTACGATTAGATATCTAATCGTAGATAAGCTCGTAATTCGAACGTTCTCTACCACGAAACGAGTCTTGTTTACGCGTAAACTCGATGCAACGTGCGAACGATAAATCATTTCAACAGCTATATACCTTCGCAGAGAAGCTATCAACGGGAAAGTACAGAGACGAGTATTGAAGCGTTAAAACGTTAGACCGATCGGTTCTTTGATGTAAATCTAACGAGTTACGTTTAATACGTATGGGAGTATAGTTGGATCATACTTCGTTCGTTCCTTCATTTTTGTCATCGATCCATCAAAGGGCGATCAAGAAGATCGATGAGATTTTTCGTCGTCGTAAATATTTTTTAGTCCTCGTTTGTAACCTAATCGGGAATGTCGAAGTAACGAAAATCTAATGGGTTACTTCTTCTGAAGAAAATGCATTTTCTTACGCATTAGATAGTAGCTTGTGAACGATAAATAATTTATCGGCAGTCGTTCTCCGGAACTAAAGTCGGAAACCGACCGATCGATAAATAATTTATCGTGGGTTTCGCGTCGCTTCAACTTTCTCCTCTCTCTTTCTCCCCCTCTCTCTCTCTCTCTCTCTCTCTCTCTTTCTCTCTCTCTTTCTCTCTCTCTCATCGCACCGATTTCTTTCCCCTTCATTTCCCTTACCTCGGTCATCCTTCCATCACTTTCCTTTTTCTTTCTTCACTCGCCTTCTCGAGTAAGATTCTAACATGCGATATTCGTCATTCTTCTTCCTTCGCGAGAAAACCGGAAATGGGCAACCTTCGTGCTGACGCTTTAACGAACCAATTAAGGCGAGGTGCAAACTCGTCGCCTTTCTATGAAGGGAAGATCGGACTTTGAAGGAAACGTCGACCGTTTCCTTATCCTTCTCGTTAACGATCTCCATCATCATCGTTTATATCTTGACGCTAGAAAACGAATTATTCTTCAGAAATGACTATTTTTACTTTTATTTACACATTTTATATGTAATAATATGAAAATTAGTCTAAATTATTTAAAGAGAGTGCAAAGTCTATTTACGACGACGGTATATTCGGACATTGCACTCGTTCGATACGGGTTGCCAGTTTCGAGTGTGACATTCGTGGCCATTGTTCGTTAATTGCGCGTGGGACGGCTCGACTAACTTGATGTATCTACCCATGGATATATTTCTTTTTTTTTCTTTTTCTTCTTTTCTTTTTACATTGAAATAATATGATTCATTCGATCCGAGTTCTCATCCGAAACCCTTTTTCTCTTCTCCCTCTCGTTGTCAACTATTCTATCTCTTGTTTGTTCGTTAATTACGCATACATGTCCCTCCAATTGGTTCCAGTGCGCCGTTGTCCGTGAAACAAACTTTACGAGATCTGACAAATTAGTCGATAATTTTTATCGAGACGAAGCTTTGTTTGTGCAATTAGCTGGCGTAGGAATTTAAAACAAACAGAATCATTACGTTTCGTTTGTTCGTGGTCAGGACCACGCGTCGATTTATTTCCATGGAAGATGAAAAATTTTCAATCGTGGAATAAAGTTAATTTTCGCAACACGTACATAAGCATAGATATACAGATATATATTTGTATGTGTGTGCACGCGTGTACGCGTGTATGTTTTACATGTGTATATATATATATATATATATATATATATATATATATATACAAATATATATATTATATATTGTATGTAATTATATATATGTATATATATATATATATATATATATATATATATATATACATGCACAGACGCGATGTGAATATCATTCGCGTACTCGTTTGACCAACGCATCGTTGAAAAATTCGATTAACAATAAACCAGAGGTATTTCAACTAGTTTTTCGACATATTAAACTCAACATACACTTATTAAATTCTGCGTTAATATCTCTAGTGAAACTAATTTTGTTTGTCGACGTCGTACATACATATATATATTTAAGTTAGACCTTTAATATATGTCAAGCGTTTACCGATTGGTTGAACAGGAAAGATAATATTAATAAATCTAAAAAGTTATCTCCGAGCGTTGCTGCGTCCTACAATATAACGATGATAAAATAGCTCGTAAGTAAAGATTAAAGAGATAGATGATACTAATGAGAGGCAATTATTAGTTTAGATTACATTATCCTCTCGTTCTAAGAAAATTTTTTGTATTAAAGAAATTGAATTTTTTGAAAAAATCAAGACGATTCTTAAATAATAATTTCAAATAATTATAACACTTTTCCAAATATGTATACATATATAATATGTACCTACATCTATAATATATTCGTTTTTTTGCTGTAAACGTTTATGCATTAGAATAAGATGGAGTGGGAGGTCATCATCAATCTCTCTTTATTTCTCTCTTTTCTTCCTTTGGGCAACGTTGACGGCTCGTGGGAATTGGTAAAGCGACGAAATCGATCGCGGCTCACCTAATGTTTCGCGTAGGGCTAACGAGGTTGTAAAGAGGAAAGGCCATTAGCACCATCAACGAGAAATCAAGAGAAAGAGAGAGAGAGAGAGAGAGAGAGAAAACGAGAGAGAGAGAGAGAGAGAGAGAAAGAGCGAGAGAGAGAGAAAACGAGAAAGAGAGAGAGAGAGAGAGAGAGAGAGAGAGAGAAGCCACGGGTGTTGCGAACCGCTCGACTTCGATGGAAAGAGAAAACGTAGGTGGATAGATAGGAGCCGAGATACTCCACGAGGGATAATGGATGTATGGTAAAGCCTTCGAAAGTTTGCCTTAACTAAGCCGCAGTTTCGTGTCTGGCCGACGCTAACATTTCATCTATCTTGTGGCTCACCGAGTCTCTCACATTTTCATTCTCTTCGGGAATCGCGACGCAGAATCGAAAGGAGTTTTGTATCGGATCGAGGATCGCGACGAATAATTCGAATGGACTTTTGTCTCGGATAATTTGGTCTCGAGAATTGAAAAGCGATAAAAGAAACGAGCATTCGCAATCGGCATCGACGATAAATAATTCCCTATGGTCATGATTATCTCTATGAAACTTTGGCAAGGAACGAAGTTCTTCCCTTGAGAAATATGTTTAACTATTTATCGTTGCTAGCATTACGACGAAAAGGATCTCGAGTCGACGTAATAGTTTTTAAGAGAGAGAGAGAGAGAGAGAGAGAGAGAGAGAAAAGGACGTAAAAAGAACTAGTACTCGTCTTCGGCTATTCGTCTTTACGCTTGACCGACTTTATATTTACTATCTATATATCTTTCTCTCTCTTTCTTCTTCTTTCTCTCTCTTTCTTTTTCATTCTTTCTTTTTCCCCCTTTCTCCTTCTTTCTCTCTCTCTCTCTCTCTTTTTTTCTCCTTAACGGACTCTACTCTAGATTCAACTTGCTCCTCGTAACGACCTTCCTCCGTCACCAAGAAGGACGTTATCGCGGATGCGTTCGCTATTTTCGGGAGATACCGAAATGAGAGAGCTTGTTCCAGTCTGTGGTACTTTTCGTTTTTTAGAAAGCTTTTGTTATAGTACCGAACTTCTTTCGTACGAGTATTTCGTAACGTTACGGTACTTACGATCATTCGATATTATATCCTGCAATTATTTCTTCGTTATTTGCTTGCTTTTTTTTCATTTTCTATTTTTCCTCCCCGTTTTCACCCCACCCGCCGTTCCCTTCCGATCCATCTCGTTCAACTTCAATAAAATTGAACGTTTTCCGTTTAACTAATAAAAAGTTGTAAGAATTGGAAAACATAAAGAAAGAAAAGAAAGTTAAAAAGTACCATAAAATTAAATAATGTAACGACATGCGCATCTTATATTGAAATTCGGTTAGTAAGGGGTTAGTAAAGTTCCAAACGGGAAGTCGACGTTCCAAGCGAATTCAAAGACGAGTACTCGATAGGAAATCCTCGGAAGGAGCGAACTTGGAGAACATCGAATCTCTTCGTCGGAACACGAACTCCTCGATCCCTCATCTCAGATGGTTGAGATACGGCCAAGGGTTCTCGACCTCTTTTAGTGTTTCCACGAGCTGCTGCGCGGTGAGCTGTAAGAGGAAAAGAAAGACTTATCCGATATCCTTGACTTTTATAAGAGCGATCGTATCTACTTTTAAATCCTTTTTAATCGACATCTCATGATTATCGTCCTTAGGGTTAATAGAATTTTAATAATACATTAATGATTATTTTTCATTTTATAACGATATAAATAATAAAAGAGAGAGTATCGAAATGAATCACTTAACTATTCGCGACGAAATAATAATAAATAATAAGAATGTTTTATTTGAATTTCAACGCGAATTCGAGAAGCATGTATACGTTTCTACGATGTATATATGTGCTTTACGCGTAATGTGTCATTTCGTGTAATATCGATGAGAAAGAAAGAAGCGAAGGATCCTCTTTCTCTTTTCGACAGGTGTCCAGATACAAGGGAGGAAGAGAGAAAAAGATAGAAAGAGAGAAAGAGAGAGAGAGAGAGAGAGAGAGAGAGAGAGAGAGAGAGAGAGAGAGAGAGAGAGAAAGAGAGAGAGAGAGAGAGAGAGAGAGAGAGAGAGAGTTCGTTACAGGAAGAAACCAGCTGATGGATGAGGTTTTCTATTCGGTGGATATCGGTGAAGGAGAAATGGGAGGATGAGTAGAAGAAGGATGAATAGAAGAAGGAGGAGGTGGAGGTAGAAGAGGATGAGGATGAGGAGGGCGCGCGTCTACTTTCAATCAGCTGGCACGTAGAGTCGAACGATCGATTCGTATGGGTTTATAGGCGCGGATACGAAGGAAAGTCGGGTTCCGGTCGAACGAAACGTTGAATCTTGTTACCCCAGTGATTTTCCCGAAGGCTTACCAGAGATTCGAAGCACGAACGATTACGAAGGAACCAATCGGGTTTCCGGAGGCCGTGTTTCCGTGTATACGAGAGGTAATAACGAGAGAGCTCGGTATACTTCGAAGGAGTCCTATCTCTCTGCTTTCTCTCGTGCACGTTCATCTCGCATTTACATCGAAGTAAAACGAGTCACCTTACGAAGAAACTCTATGCATACCATCCTTCCTTCTCCTCCTTTTTTTCTTTTAGTTTTTCTTTTTTTCTTTTTCCTTTTTTTTTTTTTTTTTTTTTTTGATCCTTCCTTATTCTGTTTCTCTCACGAAATAAGCCCTACCATCTACGATATTGCTTTCTAAAACGAGTTGAAATTTTTTCTCTTTACCGTTGATATCGCTCTAGGAAATAAATATTAATGCAACGAACGAAATCGGAGGACGCATTGAAATTCAATGCCATTTTCTTTCAACGAAAGGGTGACTCTCGTAAATCTTTCTTACGAGTTTAGAACGTACCAAAACGATCAAGAATTTCCTTAAAAGAGAGAGAGAGAGAGAGAGAGAGAGAGAGAGAGAGAGAGACAGAGAGAGAAAGAGACAGAGAGAAAATCTTAAGAGTTGGACCAAACTCTTTATACTAATTCTTATCGTTAGCCATAATCGTATCCACGGCAATGAGCTGCTCGCGGTCTGCGTCGTTTTCAGGCTAAACGATTTTAATCGACTCGCGAGAGGTATTTGAGAGTACGATACTTTCCTATTAACAGACTCAACGTCTTCCCATTTTCAGACATTTTCCTTCCCTCTACCGTTTCCTTTCGTCGTTTTCCGACTCGTCGGGAAGAAGAACTCGGATTATATACTTTCATTACTATTGCTTTATTTTCTATCCGAGAGGCAAGACGCTATCCTTTTCGAAAAAGAATTCTTCTAAAAAATTAAAATTCTTTAAGAAGATAAAGATTTTTTCGAACGGAATCGATTAGATTTTTTGCTAATTCGACGATTCTTCGTACTTACTTCGTATATCTTGATATAACCTAAGCGATTCACATATATCGATTTCTCTTTGATCATTGGAGAAGGTAAGTGGGCCGATCACGTGCAGTGTGACCTTAATAGTACGACCCAATGGACTTTTCACATAGCATTTCACTTTCCAAAAGCATCTTCCATCGTTAAACCATGAAATAATCTGAAAAACATTATTTTGATCTTTTTATTATTATTACATCGGAATTCGATTTTCAGATAAAATAGTTCTGCCTTTTGTGAACTATCTACGTCTCTAGTTATCTCTCTGTTCATCTCTTGGCAAACTATCGGATTACGTTCTTTGATGAGAAAACGTACAAAGGTACTTTTCTTTTCGCGTGTAATACCAGGAAAAGCCTCGAACGAGTTTCGCCATTGGTAAAATGAATTAACAAGAAAGGAGTCGACGTCGTTACACTGTCATAGTAAAAGAGAGGGTAGCACAAAAAAGATAACTGAACTCTTCTTTTTATTTGAATCCTCTTTGTGGATCCTTCTCGTTGGAGAAAAGGGAAAAGAGGTTACTTGCCCTTCGTTCTTTTCTCAGTTCTCGCTCTTATTCGCACCTTGGTGCTCGCGCGAGCACGTACCTACGAGCCGGAACGTGCTGGATTGCTGAATAATTAGCGAGGACATCGCTGTGAATACATTAGCTTGCGTATCTCGAATATGAATGTCACATCCGGAAGCTTTGGATTCGTTCGAGAGGAATACATAGCCATTTAAACGGAATCTAATCTAGGTTGGGCGGCTTATCCGTAATACGAGATCGCGTCCGAAACTTTTCCACGACTTTTCCATTCTAGATGGAAGAAGATGGCGAACGAAAGACTATTCCTCTATCTCTTTCTCTTGTGTTCAGTAAAGGGTGGCCACTCAATTTTCCGTGGCTTAACTATCGTAAAGTCCGTTTCTCTCTTTCTCTCTTCCTCTCTTTCTCTCTCTCTCTCTCTCTCTCTCTGTTTCTTTCTGTCTTTCTCTTTCTCTCTCTCTTTCTCTCTCTGTCTGTCTCGATTCCACCATTTCTTCGCTTATTTTTCGCACGATGAACTCGCTCAGAGGATTTTCGGAAGAGGAGAAGGAGGAAGTCGGTTTTTCTCGCGGTTCATGTTCAACGATCCGAAAGCTCGAGTTAACCTTCTTCTCTTCGTTATAATCGATAACGAATATCGTCTCGTGCTGGACGGATTATCTTAATTTACTTCGGGATACGAATACCCAAAAGCAAATTCAATGTTTCCTCCTATAGAAAATGTTAATCTTGCGGTTTTGTTTATTCTCTTTAGCGAAGGCTACGTTGAAATTCTAGTTGAGATCCTTGAAAAGGACACGCGGTTGGGTACTCCTTTGAAGTTAGCAACGTAAAATAATGGCGAAGTAATTTCTCTTTGAGCCGAAAATCCCTGTGACGTAGATAGGTATATAGCACGTCTACTTGACTCGTTCAGAATTCGAAACGCAGTCCAGGAAATTAGTTTCAGTTGTGGCACTTTGCTACAGCCACTTAATATGGCTTTGACGTGGCATGAATGTACTCGCTAGACTGGCATCGAATATCACCCCTACCTCTTCCCCTACGATCCTCGCCATTTTGACGGGGCACTTTAATCAACCCCCGACGGTCTTTCAGAGTTTAAGCCTCGTCGATCGATCTTACCTCATCATCGAAGCCGAGAGAAGAATCTCGGAAGGAAATTACGTGTAAGACTCCTACGTTAAGCGAGCTCTTTTATTTCCTTCGTCTTTATTGAGCCATTTCGTGGCTCCGTTTCGAAGACAAACTTCCTTCTCTTCGTTGTCAACCAACATCGATCATTAAAAGAAGTTAAAGTGATTACTATCTTTTTTCTTTTTGTTTCTACACTCTTTTTTCTAATCTCTTATAATCTTTTCAAGGTTTGAGTATAAACAAAGTATGCGGTAATAGTTAAATCGGCTTCGACGGGTCTTATCCTATTTAACTAAACGAACATCAACAAGATTTCGTTAACTTGTATCGTATGACGTATACGAGAGATCAATGTCTCGAGGTATACGTTTTCACTTGATAATATGTAATTTGATATTACACGTAAGAAGAATTTAATAAAGTTATGTTATAGATCAAATAGTTTACCATAAATTTGATATCGATTATAAGTATGAGTCTATCCTACGTTTATTTAATTTAATCCATCTAATCTAATATCGGCAAATGTATGTGTGAGTAAGTATTTTTACATTGTTCTCTAGAGTTCCATTAAATAATCACATTAGACGAAACATCATTCGGCATAGGAAAAGAAATGAAATGGAAAAGGTAGGTGTCGAAGGAATGAAAGAACGAAGACTCGTTTATAGAAAGGACAACGCCCTATGCAGGTTGCCCGAGAGATGAGTGGATTAGAGCGGGGTTTATCGATGGATTCAGGGAGAGACGAGACGTCTCGATCGGCGAGGCCGTCAAGAAGGATCTACATCCTTTCCCTATCTCGGCTTGGTAAGAGGAGTACTTCTTACCCATTCTACCAGACGGTCTGTGGAATTTTCTCGCTCGATCGAACGCGATTCGTCTTTTACAACATAGGGTCGCGTATTTTCCTATTACATGGCTCTTTACGCGCATCGATGCGTTAAACGCGTTTTACTTTCGTCTTAGTTTTCTTAATCGTGCTCTCTCTCTCTCTCTCTCTCTCTCTCTCTCTCTCTCTCTCTCGCGCGTATTATTTATTCATTTATTTACTTATTTAATTAATGAATTGGAATATATTATATATATAATTACGATCAATATGCATATGAATGCTTTTTCTTTTCTTCAATGAATGTTTCAATGCCTATTAAATCAATGTCAAAATTTATGTATTTTCTTTCTTCTGTTACAGGTAAGTCGGAAAGGAAGATGAGTATCTACGTTACGTAAAAGCTTGCATCTAAAATGAAGAAAGTATTTGCTTTCGAGCTAGCATTCATATCGAACGTTTCTCTTCATCCCGAAAAATCAGATGAAACGCGAGCTCCCGGTGCCAAAGAAAGAGTGAGAGAGAGAGGGAAAGAGAGAGAGAGAGAGGAAGAGAGAAAGAAAGAGAGAGAGAAAGAGAGATAAAGAGAAAGAAAGAAAGAGGAAGAGAGAGAAAATGAGGCAAACTCAGAAAAGAACGAATTCGAAGCTTCGAGCACGATCATTGCAGCCGAAAATGTCGATTTTCCGGCGTGTAGCCGCACAAAGCCGTGGCTCGTTGCGAGCCAACAAGGACGACGAGCCGACTAGGAGAAGGAAGAGGATAGAAAGGGTGGTCGCCGCTGTGTATCGGCGTGAGCGAATTGGAGATGCGCCAGTTTTTCCATTCCGCGTGGCTTTTTCGTCCGGGCTTCCGGCTTTTGTTCCGTGAAGGCAATTACGCTCTCCATCTTTCTCCGCCTTTCGTCCATTCTCTATTTTTCACCTCTATCTCTTCCTCTAACAACACAGAAAGATGTGAGACGGATAGAAAGAGAAAAAGAAAGAAAAAGATAGAAAGATCGAGAGAGAGAAAGAGAGAGAGAGAGAGAGAGAGAGAAAGAGAATATTTTTCAAGATCAGAATATTAATGGTCTATCGCAAAATAGAGACGGTTTTATAACTTGAAGTTTAGCAATAGGTTGTCTTACGATCCTTTCGAAAAATTCTATTTAAAATGATCGTATTCATTGGAGAATTCGCTTTCACATCGATTATGTCTTACAAAAGCGAATCGGAAAGCATGTCTGCAGAAAGGCCGATCATACTTTTAATCCTTAACACATATGAAAAGGATCGACCGTACTTTTAATCGTTTACGTAAGTCGAGTTATGTACTTACTTACAGACGAGTATTCCTTCCATTTCCGTAATTCGCTTTCTTAATCTTTTTCGTAATCCAGATTGTGTTTCTTCAATATCGAAAAGTGAAAAATAAAAAAAATACAAAAAAAGAAAAGGAAAGAAAAAATATGAAATTGGTGTTCGTCAAGGAAACTACGCGATGCAACCTCCACGGATTAAGTTCTCCTATTCCTCAAGCATGAAAACGTATTACTATAGTGTGGGTATAGCCGAACCACCCGTAGTACGGCGACCTCCTGAAACAATAATCCCGCGAAAATCCTTGCTCGGCTTTCTTTTCCTATCCACCGGTAGTTATGGCTTACATCTTGAAATAAAACGAGTTCCCACCGCGATGAGAGACGAAGATGAGAGCAGAGATAAGAAGAGGAAGAAGAGAATGAGAAGAATAAGAATAAGGGAAGATAAATAAGGGAGTGGAAGAGAGAGTAGAGAGTAGGGAGAGAGAGAGAGAGAGAGAGAGAGAGAGAGAGAGAGAGAGAGAGAGAGAGAGAGAGAGAGAGTTAATGGAAAACGAAAAGCCTTCGAGCGATTTCATATTTATTGCTTCTTTCTCTACTTCCATCCTCCCTTACCACTTTTATCTCGAAAGATGGCCGTACGGTTTGTCGCTTTAACATCATCGAGTGTTTATCCTTGCGAAACGATAGAATTGCAAGCATCGCGTTAAACCTTCGAAGTTCGGCGAAAGTTTCTTATTAAAAAGTTTTGAAAGATTCTTCACGATTTTCCGTCATACGAAACGAAAAAAAGCAAAGGAAAGAGAGAAAAAACACAAAGAATAAAAAAAAAAATAAATAAAATAATAAGGGAGAAAAAATCTTGCGTCTGGGTTGATCTTATTCAATCAAAATCAAAATTAAAGTTCTCTCGGTTTCTCTCTCGTTGCGTAAAAATCTCAACGTAAAAAATTTTTCCTCGTAGCTGTTATACGATAATGGCGACGTAATCGTCCTCTTTCGCTTTCAGTTACTTTTCCTTGCGATAAAATATAAATTATCGTGCTCGGAGTAATGGCAGTGCAATTAGCGCTTCATTATGATCTCTCCTCTTACCTCGATCCTCTCTCTCTCTCTCTCTCTCTCTCTCTCTCTCTCTCTCTCTCTTTATCTTTATCTTGCAAGAAGTCTTAAATTTGTGAGACGATTTTGACGACCGAAACTTTCATCTTTCTGGTCTTTTACGTTACACGTATCTTTTAAATCTTGAGCAATCTTTGCGGTAGACGACAGTTGTGTATACTTAACTGCATTATTTATAAAATCTAGGAAGTGAATTAAAAAAACAAAGAAAGAAAAAAAAAATATTTTCATTTGATTATTAGATCGTGGACTCGTTCTTTTCGCAATAGTTATTGTAATTAATGCCTGTGTTCGACGAATATGCTTGTTTCCTTGTCTTCTTTGTAGAGTTGAACGTCAGCGCATCGTTAACGTCGTAATTAATTTATATAATCACTTGCAACGCGAGCTCATTATCTTCGTCAACGACTCTGTCTAATGTTGTCAACTTCTCTTAGTCTCTCTGTCTCTTTCTTCCTCGCTCTTTCTATCCCATAAATATCTAAGCTTTTCCGTATTACTACGATTGTATTATTACGAATTGTCAAGCGATTAAAATTATTGCGAAGACGCATGTCGAGTTAATATTGTTACGGGATTATAGAAAGCTTTGTTTGAAAAAGCAATGACATTCCGCATACAAATTTCTACCTATAGGGAAAATTTCGTTAAAGATATTCTCAACGCGAATTAAAAGTTTGATGGAATCGATCAATGTTATTTTATTTTATCGGATAACGACGTTCGTTTTAATTTAATGTTCAATGGAATACGTTTCAATTAATACGTGTTCGTCCGTAGTATTTCGAGTATCTAATTATTCTAATTGAATTAAGAAATCGATCGTTTGCTATTTTCCAAGAGTGCTTTTGATTATAACACTGTGAGTGGTGGGGCAATTTCTGCGCGTTTATTTACATCCATGGTACACATACAACGGTGATTAGAATGACGCAAGCCATTATGGTGTCTCTCTGACGATTATCTCGCTTGGTATTGCTTCGTGGAAGCTCGTAGAGTGTACCTACCGCGTTAACTTCATTTTCAGCAATTCCTTCAACAAAAGGCAATTCTCGAGAACAGGTTGTACAAGCACGTAAGCGTAGCTTCTAAGTGGTATTATCAATCGTTCCTCCACGATTAACGTTGATGTTAAATTCTAGATCGAGAAGCTTTTATGCTTGTAGAATCTTCGTGTTTGTAAATTACTCACGCGAATATAGTTTGATTATTTTCCTTTGCCACGAATGTAAAGTTCTTAAGGAAACATTACCTTTGAAATGAATTAATTAAACGCATTAATATAATAACAGAATCATCGTATGTTTAATAACGAGTTCAAATACTTATCTTTCCACACATAACATAAAAAAAAGAAATAAAAGACAAACTAATTATCATTTCTACGACAATCGTCGTAACGCTTTGGCAAGTGTTGGCAAGCATTCGCAAGGCTTTTAAAAGGATGGATCGCAATAATCGGTGAAAGTATAGTTTCGTGTCTTTTGGGAAGAGCACGCTTGGTTGGTAACGAGGTAGGATACGTGATACAAACGACTATAATGGCTTTTACACAAAGCTGTGATCTTCACATAGAAATAGGAAGAAACTAAGAGAGAGAGAGAGAGAGAGAGAGAGAAGGTGATAAAGGAAGTCTTACTTTGTCTTATTTCGTATTCGGTTCGTACGAATCGTCATTAAAATCGGATATTAGAGTATATTAAGGTATTGTATAGATATCGATAAAGTGTATAGGTGCTTCCACAAGGTTTATGTATATCGTATATATTTATATAGGTATATACGGTGGCATACTCGAACGACAAGTAAATGGGGAAAAAAGGTATTCGGGGATGGAAAATTAAAAGAGGCACGTCGACGAGTACCCATCGTGTACCTTCGCTTTCATAACCTTCATGCGTGCATCTCCATGCCGCTAATTAGAGTTGAACTCTCGGACCTTTCGTTTGGTTTCATCGAAGCTTGGTGAATTTCTCACGATAGAAGTGGACTTGCATTAACGCGAACCCGCCTGTCCCGTGAAAATCCATTAATTCTCGCATCTGCGAGAAATTTAAACGAATCTTTCGTAGGAAAGTGTCAGAAACTGTTCCCATCAAGCCCATGCAATTTAGCTGCCGTTTTGTTTGATATCAAATATTTAATTACTCCTCTTGAAAATCATCCGATTTGAACAATAGCAAAGTGAAGAAGGAAAGTTCATTTTCGATCTTCTGTTACGTGTTCTATCTTTTATCGCCCATTTAACGATCGCCTTTATTTCCTTTTGATCTCATGGCGCGTTACGAATGTCTCTTTCGAATACGTTGCTCGTTAAATTTAACAACGTCCTGCAATTACAACGGAGCCGGAAATTAATTGGAATACGCATGGTGACCGATTCGGGATCGCGTGTGTAACTCCAATATTTCGTATTGCGGTGACATATACGTAAAAGCATCGTGCGCCCTTCCTATTTCTCCGTATAGCCGGAAGTTATGCTTTCACGAGTGCGAATAAGCATAGTAATGCTTTTAATAATTATTAACGTTGAAAACCCGCGTTACATTTCGATAAGTATTTTCAACGATCTTTTTCGATAGTTTGTATAAGCCAAATACAAAACCAAACGGCTTTTAAATGATAATTCCTACAAACGAAAAATAAATTTTATATTTCGAAATACTCGTAAATCGTTGAACTTTCGTGGCTAACGAAATTATCGTTGCGTTGCCTCGAAATTACTCCACGGGGGAAATTATGGAAATCGTGTAATCACGTATAGGAAATCCTTTTGAAAACCTCGCTTGGTTTTTCGTAGAAAAATATGCTTGCGAATTTCCCCCGTGGTTTAACGAATGCAAATAATTTTCTACATTTTCGATAGATGGTGCTACAACAAATATCTTTCTACAATACGTGTTTCTTTTCATTTTTGAACTACGTTCAATGAAAAGATCATAATTGTGTGCGACATTTAATTCTTTAAGATTTTAAGCCTAATCCGAATCAAGTTTTTATAAGTATAAATCTAGATTTATTGCTTGAGCACGAGACGGAATATTTGAATAAAGCTGCAATGCAGCGTTCGTTCATTTGCCCCTTCCTTGCAATTCTGGAAAAGCACGCGTGCAAATTATATTGCTTATCGTAAATATATGCAAACCAACAAGAGTATATTACACGCAATAAAGAGAGAAGAAATAAAAATATATAAAACGTTTTAAAATAGTAGGAACTCTCTAAAAGTCTCCGTTGTTGGAGGAAACAAGAGAGTAACTTTAATTCTAAAGGTTTCCCGGATAAGTGTAAAATTGTCTAATATTGATTTTACGGATAAGAATAAAATTGTCTAATAATATATTTCCTCCGAAATATATTTTATCAAATTATTTATATTGGCGATTATTTAAAATTTTTTTAATAAAATTAATAAATATGAACATAGAATAATAATATCGTATTAATTTTATTTTTTAAATAAAATGTGTTCTTTTTTTACGTGTCCTTTATTTTTTGTATTATTATTTTTTAATCTCTATTATTTTAAATTGGTAAATATATAGATTTTCGAATGGAACACATCGTAGGTATGCTGCATCGTGCTTTGACTTATGTCGATAAAAACAAGCGACTTGTGTACTTTCATTCGAACCTTCGGCACGAACTTATTGCGCGAATTAAGGCCGCTCGGCACTTAACTTTCTCGTTGAAAATAACTTACGATGCGGATCGAGTTGGGTCCGCTTTCGAAGGCGCCCGCATTTTTTTCCCGCCTAACGATCCTTTTACTTGCACCACGGATCCTCCATTTCTTTCTTTTTTTTTTTTTTCTTTCTTTCTCAGTTATACGAGAGTTTCGCCTCTTTTCTCCGTCTCCTCTTTTTCTTTAATTCACGAAACTCGGCCACGCACGCGCGTATAGCAACTTTCCTCGTAGATGCGCATTACGATTGAAATTCGTGGCCGGCCGAGCTATAAATTATGAAATGGTTCCGAAATTAGTAATTTACGGTTGCAACAACTGCGACCAGTAAGTATAATATATTCTCTGATTCATGGTTTCGCTAACGAGTCAGTAGAATTCCGCTCGTACCATTCCACTGCATTTTCTTACTTTTCGCTAATCCTGCCAACTTTCTTCTTGGAACCGAAAGTAAAATTTCTTTATCGTCGTGGACTAGTAACTCCCAATAAGAAGTTTTCGATAAGAGAAAAAGGTAAAAAAGAAAAAAAAAGAAAGAAAAAAAAAAGGAAAGAAAGAAAGAAAGAAAGAAAGAAAAAATGATGAAAAAAATGAGGAAAAAGAAGACGATTCGATCACGAAGGAAAGGAATTCCTTCGACTAATCCGCCGAACTCGAGGTCGTACACTTGGAATTGGGATCGACTCGATCAACCGACCAGATTTAATTCGGATTAATCAAGCGTGCTTTCAATTAACGGTGGAGGAAAATTGCAGGACTGCCAGTGGCTGAGACGAAAGGTGTGGAGATCCTAGAAGCGGATAGGAGAAGGCCAACTAACAGTCCCGAGATGGGGTTTAATTAAATTTCAATCGTGCGTGCGTGACACGCGCGCGACCATGCCAAGTATGCGTGTCACGCGTTTGCGCACGATACTCCTCCGCAGTTATTCGCGTGCAATCGTGCAATTTTGTCTACCATAATAAATCTCCTAATCGCCCTAATCCTTCCCTTGATCGTATACACTCTCTCGTCTATTTTCACTCTACAAAATACGATTTGCTTTGATTTATTTTTTGAAGTATCAACGAAATGGATATATATTTCTTTTCTTTTTTCTTTTCTTTCTTTCTTTCTTTCTTTCTTTTTTTCTTTTTGTTTTCTCTTTTTCGACAGATACGAGTTTCAATGTATTTTGAACGTGACTTTAACATAATCGATTGGTTCTCTAAGATGGCTATCGATATCGAAACAATATTGTCTACAAAAAAAATAAACGAGTTTCCTTATCGATATAACGATTTGATCGTCGATCTTTTATTTTTCTTATCAATTTTGATTTGTCGTAGGAAAGAATATTGTCTAAACACTTTTTCATATTTCAAGAGATTTCTCTTAAAAATGTGAAATTGCTTACGGAGTATCTTCGAAAAATGATTTAAAGTTTCAATCGAGACGGTTTTCTCGTGTCTTTTAATTCAATCGATGTTTGAATATCATTTTAGTGGTAATAAGAATTTAATGCACGTTGACATGTCTATTAAATTGATCATTTCTTTTGAATAGCCAAATGAAAATAACTTAAGAATACGGTAACTACTCTCAACGGTTATTCTAATTTAACGACGATATACCTGACCTGTATGGTCTTTCCTTACTGACAGTAATCGTAGCTATATTTCCTTGTTTATTCATGTTGTATATTTGCCAAGAAGGTAATTGATTCTCAGGATCCTTCGTTCGAACTCGAGATTAATCGGTGTTAGTACACAGCCTCTTTATTAGTAACTTAACGTCGGTAGTTCACTTTTATATTTTTATTTTTGTTTTTTTTTTATTGTTTTGAGAATTCATCGTTTGAAGAGTATTATCATTATCGTTATTATTCATTCTCCCACGCAGAAGTATTTCTCCTTTCCTTTCTAGTTCGAAAGTAAAACGACTTTAATCTTACTGTTCAACATATACGATCAAAAGGAAAAGTATGTTTCTACTTCCTACTAAGAGCATCCTTTCACCACCTTATACTGATCGATCGTTAGTGAACGTTCGATTCCACACGATTCATCGTCAATCGCGACAAGATTTCATACTTAGGAATGCCAATTCAGAATTACCAGTTAATTAATTCGTATAAATGAGAATACGTCTCGAAAAACAACGGTCTGTTTGTTCAACCATCGTTTTCGGTAATAAACAACGTGCGTTGATCATACATTTTAGCGCGATGGAGCTACAAAGTTAATAATTCGCCTCGTATTTCTGTCCTCGTTTATTACGCAAAATAATAATTGCCAATTAAGCGCCTCCTAATCATGGCAATTTGCGAACCTTTCGATGTGTAAAGAATAATGATGAAAGCGTAACATAGATTGCATATCAAATAATAATTCAATAATGTAACAACGAGGTTAATAATTCAAACTTTATGTAAGAAATTGTATATTTCATTCTACATTCTATTTTCTATCTTATTGCCTAACATTGCCGTAATTGATTTCTTTCTATCTTCTTTTCTTTTTTTAATACATTCTTATAAGAGATGAGTTCCTTATAAGTAAAAATTGATCAAACGTATAAACGAATATCATTAGAAAGATAATCTCAAGGAAGAAGAATCAAGAGATAAAATGTATAAGACCTAATCTATTTGGTGCTTTCAAAACGGAAGTCGTGCGATATGCGAGCTCGTAAGTCTCTATCGTTGAGGCAACGGAGCCGAAACGACACATGGTAATAAATATCGGTGTGGAAGTTAATCGACGTTCCGCCACAGCTTTAAGTACAGTTTTCTATGCAATTTATGTCCTTCGTTCAGAG
Organism: Vespa velutina; assembly: GCF_912470025.1. Lineage (NCBI taxonomy): Eukaryota > Metazoa > Arthropoda > Insecta > Hymenoptera > Vespidae > Vespa > Vespa velutina. The sequence goes on along the minus strand of NC_062197.1, from coordinate 8,109,642 downwards.
CCATTGGTTAGAGTCCCTCGTTTAAAAATCAATTTCGCGTATGCCATGTGCGCTGCATCGATATAATAAATATATATACATATATATCTATATATATACATATATATATATATATATATATATATATATTTATATATATAAATATACCAAGTCTCTCAGGAAATTATGAAATGAAACGGTTTTATATACTTTTGATGGACTTTTTTTTCCCGAAAATATTTTAATGACGTAAAGATTGATACGTTAAAGAAAAAAAAGAAAAAAAACTTGATAGAAATTTCTATGTCAAATATTTCTTTTAATTTTTTGAATGATATGTCTTATGTCATTTACGAATTTACCAACGAAAGCCAACAAAATTTTTAATCGATAGATTCTTGATCGTTTAAATAAATGAAAGACTCATTGTTCTTCGAATTCACTCAGTCTAGTCAGCGCAAGAATGTTATCAATACTATGATAAGTCGAGATAAAATAAATCGAACGTTTAAAAGAGATTGGCAAAGAGCGGTCTGGGAAGAAGCAGAGTGTTACATCAGATTACCTTTCACCTGAATCGTTTAAGCTCCATAGAAACGAAGCTTTCAATCGATCGCGTAACTTACATTTTCGATATGGTCCTTTCACCGATCTCCGTTCACATTGAACACGGTGAAGGTACGTACATATCTTCATTACATCGAGTTTTTACATTTATTGCTCATCGAGCGTTACGTTACAAGCGATAGAAATTGTCGATTACGTCGTAGAATAACGTAATCATTATAAGAAGAGGAAAAATTATATATATATATATATATTTTTATAAATTATATATATAGATATATATATATATATATATATATATATATATATATAAGAATAAATTGAAAAATATTCGTGAGAACAAAATATTATAAATTTAATATTACCCACGACTTATACGAATTTCAAATTTCAATGCACAGTCCTCTTGATCATTGTGTTTTGAAATATTTATCTTAATGAAAGTTCTGAAGTAGAGTTCGTTCGTTAAAGTTTTCTCGCGCGAAAGCTTCTTGGCACGGAATAAGAAATACTCATGAATATAGAAGTCACATCTTTCCTTATTCCTGAGTTTTCTCCTTGTTTAAAATCTTACTATCTTCGCGTGATATTATTGTTTCTATTTATATTTTTTCAAAAAAACTAATAAAAATAATCCAAGCAAACGATCTATATCGAAAGACTAGAGAGCGTATAGAATACATAGAGGCAAGTTCCGTGTCGTTGAGTAACTCGAAAAGAGTCATTCAGGGTTCCTTTCACGAAGTTACGATGCCTCGGGGGATGTAATTATCCATCTATGTGGAGTTCATTATAATCGGAGAATCATAATCGAGGATTAGAAAGTCGTTCATAAGTAAATTAAATTATTTATTTATTCGTTAATTTTTGAGAAATTTATTGATCGATAAACATGAATGTACGTAATATATTTTGATTAATTATGAAATACTAGTAAATTAATCGGTATAATTAGTAGAAATGATAGATAATTGATATATTGATAATTCGAAAACAAGTTAAATCCTTATAACGAATTAATTTGCGATCGGTTGAATTATTCTAACGAATTAAATCGTTTCCGTTGGTACGTTCGTTCGTCAAAAGTTCCAGTTAAAATTCGTTATGGTGTAGTCCTGTTATATCTCTTGGTAATATTATCGGCGAGTTACGCTTACGGCTCTAATTCCGGCGGCAATTAAAATTTAATCTCCTCTTGTAGGAAGACGAGGAGCGGCCGGTAGAAATGGCGGCGTTACCTTACGCGTCCACCGTATCTTGCCGAAGACGAGGCTCTTGGGACTAATAGAAACTGCACGGCATTACGTTCCCATAAACGCTCGTGGCACGGTGTTAATAACTGCACGTCCTAAGCTTACTCGTATCCTCCTTCTACGTTCCTTCGCCTATTTCCTTTGGCTTGCGATATCTGTAGCTTCTGTACAGACTTGACTCCATATTTACGTTCTCTCGCTAATCAAATTTCATTCTCGTACCATCCTTTGAAAATACCTATTGTTCTCGAAATATATATATATATATATATATATATATATATATATATACATATATCTCTGGAATATTACGTAAGTCAAACGAGAATGTAATAAAAATTCGTCATTTATTTATTTTATAGATCGTTAGACGTCTCTATCAAGTTTTATCAAAAATAATTTCTTATTTTTTTTTTTTTTTTCATGTGCTCTATGATAAATTAAGAAACTCTGAAAAAAGATATATTTATCTGTTGTAATAAAAGTTTTTTTTCTAGAAAGGTGAATGCAACGAATTTGGATTCGTATGATGTAAATGCCAGGTCTCCCATCATTTTCGCATATTTATCATCACTTTATATTCCCTCTTATCCCTTCTATTTCCTCGTCCTTCTTCGCATCCTGTTACTTCACGCTTCATTTTCATAAGCGCACGGCTACACGACCAATTAAAATTCGACCTTCGTTCTCTCCGCAACCGCTGTCTTTTACACCTGCTCGTGTCTCTTCCAAGTATTTATAAGATTCCAGAGAGAACGTCTTGCAATGTAACATTCATTTCGTACGTAGGAGATACTATATAAGTACGTGGGATCGCTTTTAACGTTAATTGTTCTAATAATTTCTACGTTTGAATAGGTCACCATTTATTTTTCAATTTTTATGTAATCATTCGTGGAATGGAGATAAAATTTTATTTCACAACAATCATGGCGTTCTTTGTAGATCTCGTTTTAAGGAAGGAGAAAAAATATAAGGAAGAGATACTGGAATCTTATCGTCGGTTGAATCGCCATTTCATATTCGGAGAAAATTTTCATGATACATGAGAGACCATAAAGGAACATTCCTCGTTAGGTGAAATTTTAGCGGCGTCATCAAATTTTCCTTACCAAATTGCAAAGAGGAAAAAGAACAAAACGTGCTTCGTCTAATGAAAATATACGAAAGACGAGTGCCTGACGGTCCGAAAAGAAAATGTTACGTTTAAATTTATCGCACGAAGTTCCCTTCTTACGATAGAAATTAAATCGACTTGTCAAAAAAAAAAAAAAAAAGGAAAATGGAGAGAGAGAGAGAGAGAGAAGAAAATTTGTTAACGTGGAATTTTCAGAATAAATTATTTCGTCCAAACAAGTTTAATTTCGACGATAAAATATATTTTTCATTAGGGCATGATATTCTATAAGATGCGAAAGAATTTTGTTTGAACTAATTTTAACTTCGTTCTCTTTGAAATATACACAGATGCATGAAGTCTCATGATAAAATACTAATACATAGGTGGTAATGAATGTAACGTGCGTGCCAATTCACGATATTTCGCAACGTCGTGTCAGTTTCAAAAAGTGTAGCTCGGTAGATAGGTGAATTTTTTACGAGGTATATACATATGTATATACGTATGTACATATGCGGATGATAAAGTATGGTAAAACATGACGTAGAAGGTAGAGCGTGTATTTGAAAGATAGAAAAAAAGAAAGAAAAAAAAAAGAAAAAAAGAAGGGATAGAAAAAAGATACGAGCCGACAGATATAATTCCGAGGTACGATCTCGTTCCTCGTTGATATCAGGAAGAATCGAGCAATAGAAAAGTAGAACGATAATCCATCGTTCGATCTATAAATGTAGTGAAAGGAACGAAAGAGTATGCGACGGAATCCTTTTAATCCAACAATGAGAACTGGACCGCTTCGATACGAACACATACTTGTTCGCTTATGTCAGACGAGGTTAATAGGCAGTGAAAGGATGTTATAGATCGTCAAAGAAACTCGTCCTCGTCCCGATTAACTATTTTGCAACGTTATTGGCCGACAGCGTTTCAAATATTCCTCTCAAAAATTATCTTACCCGTTAACCCTTTGTAACATAATTGTTTATTAACCGTAAAAAGAAATTAAACAGAGTAATTATTAATTTTGTAATGAAAAAGAAAAAGAAGAAAAAGAAAATTGAAATAAAAAATATGAACGTGTAACTTCAAAGTAATATGACGTTATTAAAGGGTAATATAGAAGGGTTATATACAAGAATGATTGTTTCTATCTATCGTGCTATTTTCGGAAGGGCGCAAAAAAATAAAAAAAGAAAAAAAAAGGAAAGAAGAAGAAGAAAAGGACGTACAGGTATCTTCGCTAATTTCATGAGAAGGGTAATTAACGTCGGGCAAAGTGTAGAGAAGGGAGTACCTTGAAATATGATAAATCGCAAATGCCTTGCGATTCTCCGGTCTCGTTATTTACCTCGGTAATGCTCGTAACGGCGTCGCAATTACTTAGTCGAAATAACGAAGGAGAAGTTTGGCTGGTTAGGTAGAAGGAATGAAGTTCGTTCACGATCGATTTCGCGGTGGCGGGTGCGGAGAAGGTACTTGGAGAAGAGGCACGGGAACTCTAAATTACGCGGAGAGTCGGTCGTTCGCTAGTGAACGTGGCGGAACACATAAATCATGGCTTGGTGTGGAGTTCGGAGGAGCTTGCGAGTATCGCCGTCGTCGTCGTCGTTGTCGTCGTCGTCGTCGTCGTCGTCATCGTCGTCGTCGTCGTCGTCGTCGTCATCGTCGTCGTCGTCGTCGTCGTCGTCATCGTCATCGTCCTCGTTGTAGTCGTCGTTGTCGTAGCTATCGTTGTCGTCGTCGGCTATCGTTTAAAATTTTCACGTGGAATTTCTCAGCAAGTCCGTCCCGTCCATGAACGATCCGAAGACGAAACTTCCAGAGGACCTCGAGAATTTCATTTCATTTCATTTCATTTCAGTAAAAAGCTTCGTTATCTTCGCTCTCTCTCTCTCTCTCTCTCTCTCTCTCTCTCTCTCTCTCTCTCTTTCACCTTCTGTTTATTACCCACTTTCAAAAGTTACACGTCGATATAGAAACGTTCATTGCGTCGGAAATTTCATTATGCCGTTTCTGCTCTCTCTCTCTCTCTCTCTCTCTCTCTCTCTCTCTCTCTCTCTTTCTTCCTCTCTTTCACTCTCTCTTTTTTGTCTTCTTCCTTTTTTACTTTTATTATTAATCATTACGTTTTCCTACGTAACACGCGTAACTACATTTACTCGACTTGCTCGTAAATTGTGGACAGGGATTTCATCGAGCAATTTGAAAAAGGTTCTGACTCTACCAGGAACCGACTCACAGTAATTTATGCCAAACGAAGAATAAGAGAATGTGGTAAGATGTATGGCATAGTGGTCGCCGAGCTCGTTCACCATTCGCATACTTTACATTTCTAATACGATAGATTCGATGAAAACGATCGAGATTAGTGTGCATGACGTTTCTTACACTCTTCTGGCTAACATACAGACGCGTTGAAGATACATTACTACGTTACATACAAGGATTTCGCTGACTCGCATTCTTTTATAGAAAGTAATGCTTTATTGCGCTCGTCCATGAACACTGCGAAAGATAATTTAATGCAAGATGTCTTCTAAATATTCTACTCTCGTTCTTATTTCAATCTGAATTCACTGTATTATAGAAAGTTATGCTTGGCACTCATTTATACGGCACCGAAAGAAACTTGCTATCGTGCATGTAATCTTACCCTAATGATCTTCCGTGACTTTCCATTTTCTTTGAACGATGAATCTCGACAATGAGCTAATCTACCTTTCGTGTAGAGAATGCTTACTTACTTTGTTGTAGTTTTAGATCGTAATGTTGATCGCGTTGAGAATGAATTATTAATTGTTTTCTTTTTACAAGAGAGTGAAAGAGAGAGAGAGAGAGAGAGAGAGAGAGAGAGAGAGAGAGAGAGAGAGAGAGAGAAAGATAAGCAGCATGTTGCGAATTATTCATCGAGTTTTCGATACTTGTCCCTTTTATGAGCGTCTCTAGCTATTTTATGGATTACGTGCTTAATGTTGAACACCATCAAAGTCTCATCTTATCTATCTATATTTTTTATTTCTTATATTTTACTCGATGAAAGCCCTTTAATTAAAGTTGAAGAATTTCCTTGGCAATCTGCCAGTATATTTTATAAATAAATAACATGACCGCGATAATCTTTGAAAGATCTAATACTGTTTTATTTTCCAATACTATCTTATTTGTCGGTAAAAATATTTCTGTGGCGAAACATAAACCTACAGAGAGATTAGAAGGGAGTTTAAACTTTGACTTCATTGATGGATTTACTTTCTTTTTTATTAAAATCTTTCTTGAAAATGTATTATAAATTATGAGCTAGCAGACCCTTAAAAATTTTACGTTTGGTAATTCTAATTTTCTCGTTTTCCTTGTTACGCAAGGCAAGGAAAAAAAACAAAAAAGGATAAGTAGCTTAACAAAAAGCAACCTCACCTAATTACTTTTATTTTTCACCTTTTTTTTCTTCGCAGTGTTCCCTTTGTCTGAAAAAAAACAATATATATATATATATATATTTCTTTTTTCACCTTACTTCCGTCGTCTTTTTATGTCTTCTTTTACGATCGCCGCTCGACCATTTTGTAAATTCGAGCACGTTTCAGAAGTTGCTACTCGGTGTTATCTTTTTCGTCGGTTACTTTTTAAGTTTGCCGTTTGAATCACAAGTATTTCGTTGTAACATTTAAAAGAATACGTTTTATAAAGTACAAATATTATTTTTGATAGATATTTTTGCAATCGAATTTCAAAAGATACGTATTCAATTTATCATATTAATCAAATTAGACGATATTGAGTGGAACGAAGTATCGTTTTATTCGAGATATCGATATCGAAACGTCGATTCGTCGGAAAAGGGTAGTAAAAGGGACCAATCATTAAAGTGGAAGGCGCGACTAGCGCGATATGTTTATTCGCAAGATCAAAGGCGTGTCGTTTAGTCGCTAATTAAAAATCGATACCTTTCAAGCGCGTCCCTTTTCTTCGTTCGAAAGTCGGCTTCCCTCATTACGCTTGAATTTTTAATTAGTCCACAAGTTTTCCTTGCTTTTCCCTTCTTTCTTCTTCGTCATCGGCTCGTAAAAGTTAACTGGCCATTTGAGAAAATCTCGAACGATCGACTTTTGGCTTTTGCGATCGAAAAGATTCCGCAGAATTGAAACGACCGGTCACAGGGTGTAATTTGATTAAAATTGAATCCTAAATTATTCGACCGTCCGATGGATGCAAGCGCTAGGATGTTCAATTAACAGAATTCCTCTCGAGTCCTGACACGTACCTTACGAAATGCTAGCACGCAAATAATTTTCTCTCATCGTCTCGATAATACAAAATTCTTCTTTAGAACGATTTTAATCGATTGAATCTTTCGTATCAAACAATTTTCAAATTATGTATATCCGTATATTATAATGACAGAGATAGAGGATAGAATTTCTCGATTATTTTTCGTTTCGTTACTTCAGCTTTAATTTCGAACGAAGAATTTACACGACCTATTTCAAAGTGCATTGAACGTCGAAAGGAATTCCAAGAATTTATATAGGCCAGCGATACTTTTATATGGGATCTATTAAAAACATGTGTTTTTCATTGACTCGTCGAGTTATATTTCAAAAATTTTCTTTCTAAAACGATATAGTTTGGTATTTTTAGTCGTTGCTCAAGAATAAACGCTGAGAGATATTATCTTTAAAATACGCATTTAGCCGAACAATTTTCTTGATATTTTTTTAAATGATATTTAAACCATTCGCAGTGCATCGATGGTTTTAGTTCGTTCATTGTTAGAGACATTGATCGACGTGCACGATTCTGCGGTATGTAACACGAATTGAAACAACATTCAGTGGTACATTCAGCTAAATTGCTCTCGCATACTCTTGTCTATATACTCTTGTCTATACTCTCCAATGCATCCCGCTACTAATCGCAAATTGGCACAAGCATTTGTGGAAAACAATGCGTCGGGGATGAGAAATATTTATTTAATTTTTATTAATTTTTCTTTTTTTTTTGTTCTTTTTATGAAACTTTAACGATGAAATTATATTGTAGCCCAAAGGAAAAATAAATTTGTTAAAAAGGAAAAAAAAGAAAAATCGGTTATAAATCAAATTGCGAATACGTTCGATCGATTTTATCGTTCATATGTTTCAAATTTTCGCGATTTGTTCGCCATTCAGAATCATCGACGTTGTTAACGGGAGCAAGAAAGGGTGAAAACTATTTTAAACGAAGTTATTTCATCGAGGCACGATTCAAGCAACATGTCCTTGGTTTTGTAACACCGATCTTCAATCCTTTTCTCTCTCTCTCTCTCTCTTTCTCTCTGATTCTCTCTCTGATTCTCTCTCCGGTTCTCTCTCTGATTTTCGTTCTCGCTCTCGTTTTTCCTCTTCACATTCCACGATAGACAATGGCCGCATTCACGCGGCTCTGTTACGGCTTAAGCTAACCGCCGATTTTCCTCGAGGGAGAAAAAGAAGATGCACGAGGTGAAAAAAGCGAACGAATATCCTGCCGTCCGTTAAATTGCTCACGATCCTATATTCAACGTTTGTAAAATTGCGTGGAATATTTTTTAACGAATGAACCGATGGGTTTGCGATTTGAAAAAAAGAAGTGAGAAAGAAAGACAGAGAGAAAGAGAGAGAGAGAGAGAGAGAGAGAGAGAGAGAGAATGAGAGAATATAAATAAATATTGCTTTTGAAAGGATTGTACTTTGATCTTCTCGTACTGAAACAATTTATTCTGTCGAAGTTACACAATTCCCGTTCATCGCTTATGCTTGAACACTTTGAATATTTTTTTTTTATTCCGCCGTTTTCTGGAAACGTCGATCATGATTTAATTCATTATTACATGATGAAATATTTACAGTAATGTTTCTATTTATGCTCAAAGAATTTGTTAAATTCTTTTTGATATATCATTCGCAAATAATTTGAAATTTCATTTGACTTTGAAATCATTCGATGATTTTAATTAATGTTTAAATTAACGATCGCGATATCAAATGAGACGGGTAGAAATGAAAAAAGAAAGAATTATTATAAAGAAAAACGATTCGATTAAATCTCGATAGTTTCTTAATCCTCTCGGTAGGTCGATGTCGGTAACGCAAAACCGATTGTAAGCCATTGACATCGGCAAATAGGTCTGACGTTGCTTGATATACACATAGAGATTAAGCCGCGAGCGTGTATACGTAGCGACAGTTTGATGAAGCGAAACAGATCATTTTGATCGATCGAGTGAACTGAGAGAAATTTCCACGGTTCGAACGATACGTGGTAATAATGCATCTAAACTATCCCTAAACTAGAGCAACATTGGCTCACATGAATTTCTCCAAAATCTGCAATGTTACAACCAAGGATAATCTGTTATTTATTTTTCAAAAATAAAAAAACTATGCATCTAGATAATAAATACATATATATATATATGTATATATATAGAGATATCTATATATATATATATATATATATATATATATATATATATATATATATATATATATATATATATATATATATATATCTATATATATATATTGGAGAATGTTCGAATATTTCTCTTTTTTCCTAGATTTTTTGTGTCAAGTAACATGTATTGTAATTGAAATATATTTTAAATAAAATTAATTTTATATATGATATTATTCCTAAAAGCATGTCAATACTTTATGGGATAAATACATTAATATAAATAAAAAACATTATATGAATATAATATGCCCTATATACTTTAATTTACGAATTTCGAGTTATGGATTTAGAATATATCTTATGCATCAAGACACACTAATACATTCAGTTCGTAGATTTAACCCATGAAATATTGACATGCGCTTATGAATTACCCGATATATACAACTAATTAATATACATATATGTGTATATATATATGTATATATATATATATATATACATATATACATATATATATATATACATATATACATATATATATATATAATTAAATACAAATTCATTTACATCGTCATGGAATATTGATCGATTACACGGAAGATAAAAAAAAAGTGAGAGAAATGTTAAATCTGAATGAAAAATTGTCTCTTTTCGATGATTCGGGAAAAGAGTAGGAAGATAATGAAAAAAAGAAACAAAAAGACAAGCGAAGTAGAGAAGACAAAAGTCAGAGTCTATCGAAAACGAGATAGAAAGATAGAACAGTTCGCTTTTCATGCGCGCTTTCTGGATACGCAGCTATTCGCGGGAAAACACGCATAGCCAGGCGAAATTTTGGACCGGTTTCTCATGTATGTCTTTTTTTTTTCACATTCAGCACCCTCTCCTCTAGGTTGGGTGACGTGCATGCATCGAACGGATTATCCGGATATCGTAGCTTTTGCGCGAGCAGCTCTGATGGGATAAAAGGCACACGTTGTTATCGTAGCCCCCGTACGTTTCAGGACGCGCTCCATTTCGAACGGTCGCTTCGTTGTCTCCGATTATTTCGGAACAATCGACGTGCACGTGCACGTACGCTTCGTCTGGCATCGCTTCGTCCTGCGAATCGAAAAAATCGACTCTTTTTATCGCGTTTTCGAATAAATCCATCCGATAGTTGCATTCGATGTTCCTTTTTTCATGGTTTTATTTTGTATATATATATATATATATATATATATATATATATATATCTCACCTTCGAATAAATATTTTTGATGAAAGATTGATCTATTCTTGTTTAAATAATTTTCAATAGAATTTTGCTTAATTTAAGGAATAAAGAATAAATCGAGAAAGTATAACGTAATCATTGTAATTGAAAAATAATCGAGCGAGGTTTATTCCCTTAAAAAGCAGAGACTTTTAAACATCCGCCTCTCTTTTACAGCAACATATCGTATCGTGACTCGCCCCATTTCGCTTGAACCGGTCCTCCGAGCCATAGTCTACCTCGTTCACCTCGTTGTCTCCGATTATTTCGGAACAATGGCGCAACCCCTGCTGAGGCTTCTCCAACCATCCAGAGGAGAACGCCCCCACTATCGTCTCACCCCTATCGACTCCCTTGCATCAACGGCCGCGGATGCGGTAGCGCACCACCAGCTAAACGACAATGCGGACACGATCGTCGATCGGTATTCCTGGAATCCCATTAAAGTGAAAAACGTTTACAACGTAGAATGGACTTGACTATCGTTCCGATTCATTTATGGTTTTTGTTTTTTAACATTTTTCTTGCGTTTTATTATTTTATTCCTCTCTAATTTAATATTTTATTCGCATTATTTCGAAAGAAAAATTCTTTTTCCTTTCTTTTACTTTTTTTTTTTTCATTATTTTTTTTTTTTTAAATCTCTCAAGTCTTTGAACTTTATTAGATCGAGGAGAATTTCAAGAAGAAGGACAAAGGATTGAAAAGAGTCAAAGCAGAGACTCAAATCGCAGAATATGAATCGAGCATACAACGAGAGTTTTGCCGTTCGGATCCATGAAAGTCACACGTTTCTCTCTCTCTCTCTCTCTCTCTCTCTTTCTCTCTCTCTCTCTCTCTCACTCTTTCTTTCTCTTTTCTCAAAGGGGACAATGAAAAATAAGAAAGAGAAAGACAGAAAGAAAGAAAGAAAGTGAAGAAGAAAAGTCGAAGGACTTAAGTCAAGCGTAAAAGAAGTCACATTCTTTGGTACCCGTTTTATCGATTTTCATGTAAGAAAGTTGAAAGTTCTTGGAGGGAAAAGGATAGAATTTCTTTTTGTAAAGCTATGTGTGCTTATCAAGAAAACTTTCATCTTTTATTTTTATCTAATAAAAAGTGATTTGTTCTTCGATTAATCGACAGGATCGAAAGAGATCGAAAATAAGTTTGAAACCATGATGATTCTTAAAAACACATAGGGATAAGAATATCCAAGATAATGTTCGCTACGCTCTGAGTTTCAAAGGGCTTCGAACTAGCAAAGGAAAATGCTTACGAAGCTATTTGCTTTCTGGAAAAATGTTCGAGTCCGTGAATTCGGAGAGAAGTGCAAGAGATTTCCTTTTCGCGTACCTTTTCCAGAAAGACGATGGTTTGAAAAAAGAAAAAGAAGGAGAAAAAAAAAAGAACAGAAGCGACTGTATAACTTGAGACGTTCTACTTTTTTTCCTTCCCTCTTTTTCTTTCTCTCTTTCTCTCTCTCTCTCCCTCTCTCTCTCTCTCTCTCTCTCTCTCTCGTTTTTTTCTTCTTTTCTTACGTATTAAATCCCTTCGGCTCGTTTTACACGAGACTACTGCAAAGCTGCCTTTAAAACGTTCTCCTCTAACTGATAACTCGCGAGGGCCTTCGAGATTCGTTAAGACTTCAAAGCCATCCTCAGTTCGGGACTCGCGAATTAATGAATTTGTTCCTCGTCCATCCTGTCGTTGATTCTCGAAAGGAATCGACCGGATATTCTCTTTCTCTCTCCCTCTCTCTCTCTCTCTCGTTGTTCTTTTTTTCGATCGTCCATTAGGTTCCTTCTTCTTTAATGAATATTTTTTTTACTAATAAGAGAGAAAAGATTTTCGATCTATTCTCCTTTTCTTTTTCTTTTTCTTTTTTTTACGTCCATAATGCATTTTTTCTTTTTTCCTTTTACGAAAGAAGATATTAAAAAAAAAAAAAAAAAAAAAAAAAAAAAAAAGAGAAAAGAAAGAAAAAAATGTAATTAAATAAGAATCATTTCCTTTCAAATCATTCTTTATTTCTGAATTTAATCGTTATATAAACATTAATACAATTAATTCGTATTTCCCGGTATGAAGAGTATACGTGAGAAACAAGAGGAGCTTTTTAATACATCCGAAGGAATTATTTCGCTAGAGTACCTCATGAGAAGCAACCGCGGCTTAATTAATCCCTGGAGGATATCAGTGTGTACAGACGCGTAGTCGCGTGCCACTTGGAATCGTCATTTCGCGAGATAGCTTTTCCACCGTCGAATCTCCATCTTCGTTCTCTTCCGTTCTTTTGATTACACGTAGGGAAAACTGTTAGGATGTTTTGACTGTCTCGAGATGTTTTCTGAAACTTGTACCTATTTCATCGTCAGATTTTCTTTACATAAATGTTACAATTAAATTCTCGACGTTCCACGAAATAATGTAATAAAGTTTCTTTCGGAAACTATTTCGTTTATTTTTCTAAGAAATAAATAGAAAATAATCAACGGGACTTTTTCTATTAATTGAAAGCAATATACAACACATGTTGTTTCAAAAGTAATACCACTTTTCTCGACGTCTGTTAAAAACGATATGTAATTAATTTCAAAGCAATTGAAAATTACATCGGTTGTCGGTTACGTTGAAATAGTGTGATAAATCGATTTCGATACATCGACCGACCGATCAATCGATCGATCGATCGATCGATAAACAATTCTAGCTCATTAATTAAGAAAAACAAACACATACGTATTAAAGAGAAAAAAAGAAATTCGTTAAAAATACGTCTTCGAACGCATCGCCATTCGTGACGACGCGAATTCGATTACGACGACAATGACAACGACGACGTCGACAAGGAAGAATAGAAATTAGACGTCGTGAGTGCTAAGAAGCGACTTGTTCGATCGAAGAGGTAAAATGTCCGGCTATCACTCGATGGAATGTTCGGAAATAAATTCTTGCATTCCGATAACGTCCGGGGTGGAATCCTTTCTTCTCCCTCCTCTCTCTCTCTCTCTCTCTCTCTCTCTCTCTCTCTCTCTCTCTCTCTCTCTCTCTCTCTCTCTCTCTCTCTCTCTCTCTCTTATGCCAAAGTCGCATTCGATCGAAAGGAGAAGATTTGCTCGATTCGAGCTCGGTATTCTCTCGTGAGAGGAAACGGCCGATGCCGAAGGGTAGTCGCAATAAGGGATGACATTCTCTTACGTCTGGAACAAAGGCCGAGCGCACTGTGCTTTCGAAATGTCAGGAAGTTCCATTATACTCTCCAGACAGTCCAGAAGCTCTCCGTACTGAGACTCTTAGAATGGAAGGAGGATATTTCGCGATCGTTCATACAAAACAGAGAATATGTAGTACATAGTCATGCCTATACAAGGGATTCGAATTGTAGAAGGCGTTTATGTTAGTCTCGTTCCTATCCTTTGTTACCATTTCTTGTCACCTTAGTCCTTTCTAACTTTGTTCTCCTCGAATATTCTTGATTGATCATTTGTTTTAATTGTCTTCAAACGTCTCACCAAAACAAATGACTCGATTTTAAAGAGCACTTTCCTTCCTGTCGAACACGAAGATATTCTCGGTCTAAAAGGTTCGTTTATGCTGGATCATAGCCATCGGTAAGTTCTATAGATCATCTCTCAACGAACCTTTTAAGTGTCGTCTTGTCCCCTAAAAGCTCCACTCCGATGCTCGGTTTTCACCGACGTCCACTCCTTTGACCTCTAAAGTGATTTCTAACGAGTCACCCCTATCGCAAAGCAATTTGATGAATACAGGGACTCTTATTTCTCTTCTCGTTCAAAAAAAGATTTAGAAATGAAAACGTTCAATTTTATTACACGATAGCAGATGTTATTTCGAACTGTATACTTTGCATTTACATCGTCGATATACCGAAAGAACGAGAGAACGTCGACGTTGAGATAAAAGCATGACTGGTAGAGAAGAAAACGAGGAAAAAGGAAAATAGAATCGCATGTCGGTAATTTATTCTGTGTAACGTGCCTCTCGCGTTGCGACTCCTGTGAAATCCAATATTTTCTCTTGAAAAGTATATCCTTTTTCCCAGCGACTTCTCTACTCCATCTACCCGAGTTTCAATTATTTCCACCCCTGCAATACTTCAGGTGTCGGTTGTGTATTAAGAAAATACCAGAGTGTGCGGACCATGAATCGAAAACGATCCTCCTTTTCCTCGACTACCTTGGATACTACGTGCGCGCGCGGAACTCGCATAGAAAGATCCTCGAAAAGTAGAAAACAAATGGAAGAACGGAAAGGAGACGAATGAATTTCTATTTCTTTCTTTCCTTTTTCACTTTTCTACTTTTATTTCGAGCGTAAATCACAAACGAGATGCTACAATTTATTAAAAGGTTCATGACTTTTAAATCATCAACGGAAAATAATATTTTATACTATGCCAAAGTACCTTCGTTCTTGTTGTTGTATTATACATCCATATATTTACATATATACATTGAGAACTATGATAGCACAAAGAGAGAGAGAGAGGGAGAGAGAGATAAGAGAACGATCTATTTCCACTTATATTATCACTATCTCAGTATCCCATCACACAACCATACTATGTTCTGTGAGATATGATGTGAATTAAGTAGTTTTACTTAAAAAAGAAACGATTATTTTTTATTTGTTTATAAAAATTGTTTAACGTATAGATATATCTAAATATCACTACGGACATCTGGTATTAACTTTTCCAAAGAACTTTATCTTAACAATTATTTATAATAAATTATTTATAACAAATTGTGAAATGTTACAGATATATCTAAATAATAATACAAACATCGAATGAGTATTTTTGAAAAAACTTGATTATAACAATTATTTATAATAAATTGTTTATACCAAATTATTTATAGTAAATTGTTTATAATAAATTGTTAAATGTATATGCTATATCTATATGTCACCACGGATATCTGGTGCTAATTTTTGGAAACGTGGTTATGAAATTTGTTTATAACAAATTGTTTATAACAAATTTTTTATAACGTATTATCAAGTTTATAGCAAATATATACATACGTATATCATTATAAATTACGTAGTATTAATTTATAAGATATCGGTTATCACGATTTTTTTTAACAAATTATTTATAGCAAATTATTAATTAATTATTATTAATATAATAGAAAAATAGAGAAAAAATTTCCTTTTAAAATGGTTTTTCTTTGAAGTTTTTACGATCTTTAGTTTAGTAGATAATTCCATATAAATAATTGGCATTTGCGATGACCCATTGACCTATATAATTTCTCTCATAAAAGAACATTGACATGGTGATCTATATAAATTCTTGAAGATCAGTTATTTTTACTACTTACTATGGCTTACACACATTACTATCAATAGCACATGTTTATTGAGAATTATGAATGGAGAATTACGAATGCATTTATCTTCGGAACGGAAAATAGTAGGGAAGTGAAATAAAGACCGTTTTAAAGGGGAAAGAGCCCTCTTTTACTTTATGTATTCAAATAACATCGTTATAATAAAACCTATCATCGATATAAAAGTATGGTTTATCTAAAATGTGAAAATAAATGAGATTGGCAATAGTTACTTTTCGAAATATATGAAAAGGAGGACTTACTGTATTGTTAATATATATATATGTGTGCGTATGTCTACACACATAGATATATATACATTATTTCTGTATATATGTAATACGAGTTTCATTTTACGAATAAACTGAATTTATCTTCCCTAAGGAAATTAGAAAAGGTATCGTGACATCAACGAGAAAGTAGGAAAAAGTGGAAAAGGAGACAAGAAATATCCAACGAAAGAAAAGTTCGCCTTAATGTGCTGCCAGTAAAGTTAATATAAACTCGACAACCCGACTAGTCTAAAGCGAAGCGATGAAAATTTCGAGCATAGTGTATATGTATAAGGGCATACCTCTTCGTATCTCGAAGGACAACAATATTACATCGACTAGAGAAGGTGATGAAATATCGTCTCATCGTTAAGCACAAAGTATCTGAAGAATCCCAAGTAGAACTTATTTCGGAGCAAGTTTTTAGGATATATAATAAAAGCACGAAGAGTTGCTTAATAATGCATTATCCATATACCAATACTTTTATATTAACTTATTCAAATGGATCTTGTAATGAATTATTTGATTTTCCGTTGACATAGGATAAAGAAAATTTTTACTTAAGTTTTTATCTTATATTTTTTTCAAGAAACTTTCGAAGAAAAACTTCCCTTCTTATCTCAGAAGCAGCGGGAAAAAAGCTCTCGACAAAACATAGATAAAAACTCAAGTGTTGGTGACACGATGGACCCTGAGCGTTCAAGCAAAACGATTCAAACTAGAAAATTAATGAACGTACGGTGTAAAAGAAAACAGTCTCTGGCGTATGCTATTCGTCTTGAAAGTGGATTCAGGTTAACGAAGCATATTGAGAGTACAGTTTATCTTGCTCATTACCGACATAATTAGCTTAGTAATACGCTCAAATGCACTTCGGTGTTTGTTGAAGCGTGAAATGTTCTGAAATTTGTATTCTCGCTCCAGCGGTCGAATGGATACGCTTAAAATCCATCGAAAAGCCGAGAGACCCTGTGGCTGACCTACGTTGGTCGTTGAATATTTGATAGCGTCCTGCGATACAGGAAGCGTGTTCCGTATTGGTGTACGCAAGTAAATTCGTGTCGGTGCTATCAATACCCACGATACACGTGACGAACATAACAGATCGCGTTGCACTTCAAAATCGACGTTGCATCCGATCGACTATCTGTCAAGAATTTTCTTACACTGATATTTGATATAAAAATATGATATTGCTAGTTATTATTATTATATTCTAACAATTGTATTTAAATTCAATAATTTAATTATACAAAGATTTCTTGGAATGAGTTTTCATTACAATCATTCGAATTTTATTTTAGAAAACTTTGATAAAATGAAAAGCAACAGATATCAATGAAGTTTATTCTACAATATTCTCTAGGGTAACTGATATTAACGGTGCAAGAGAGATTCGATGCTTCGACAATAATTCTCAATCAAGTTCCACCCTTCCAACGATATACATCCTCGGTTAGGTGCTTACTCGTTCCCAAATGACCATTCATCCTCTAGTGACGTAGTCGAGAAGGGCAGCGGTTTACTTGTCCAATAAAAGGAATACTGAATGTCTTTTTTCGAATTTCGAATGCCTTTTCAAATGTGTTGAAAACTTGAATTTCGTTGTTAATAGATAATGTACTTTTATTCTTTCTGGAATATTTGCAAATTTTTAAATTATTACCATATAATACGAATATCTTTTATACAGTATATGTGGGAACGAACACCTTTCATGTAATGTAATATTAAATATTTGTGGAGAGATTGATCGAAGAGACCTTCTGGATAGCTTAATGGTTAGAAGAGCTGCTCAAAAAGCGAAAGACCCAGATTCGAATACCGATTCAAATTACTCGGCGGTCCAACGTCTTTACGAATCCTACAATTCCATGTTAAAGAAGGAAAGAAGCTAATATCGTTACACGCTGGAATATTCAGCAGCAATACATAGGAAGGTGATTAAAAAAAGAGAATCTATGGTGGCGAACCGACAACGAGAGCGACACAAGTGTTGGCCTGGGAAATTGTTAGAGAGGAAGATTTCTTAAGTATCCCAAGATACTCGAAAAATCAAAAACAACGTCAGCGACGCGAACGGTGACTAGGGAAATCGGTAGAGAGAAAAGATGCCTTAAATGTCTGGCACTTTTAAAATTTCAATATCTTTAGTGGGAGAAGAATATTCAAGAACGAATTTTGCTGCATAATGGCTGAGTGTGAGAGGAAACAAGCACCTCCATTTAATATAAGTAGACATTCGTGGTGAGGTTCATTGAAGGGCCCCTGAATAGCTTAATGGTTAGAACAGCTGCCCGGAAAGCAGAAGACTCGGTTTTGGGTTTCCCGGTCCAAATGACCCGCAAGCCTAACTTTTTTTAGGAATCCTATATACATACGAATGTCAAAGTATCTAAAATTTTCTAACTTTTGCAATTAACGAGCATGAAAATCCTATATGAGAGTGCGGATTAATGAATGACGATAATGAAGGAAACATGTCGTAAGATGTAGAACAAACAATTATCATAAAAATAACGTCGATCATCTCTGAAAATCATTTTATAGGAGTTCGAGAGAAAATACAATTTTGAAGTGCCTCTTGCAACTTCCCCCCTACTTTCTACGACTTCTTCGAGTTAACAAAAGAAAAAAAAAAAATAAGTTGCAAAGTTTTCTCCTTGCCTCGGTCGAAGGGTTCACACTACGTGGAAACTTAAAGGATTTTCTTTTGAGCATGCAGTTAAAAAATCGTTGGAGACTTTACTGGCCTAGTTCGCAGCTAAAAAATTATGAAGAAAATCCATGAAATGCGTCAAGAAAAAGAGGAAGAGATAGATAGATAGAGATAGATATATAGATAAATAGATAAATAGATAAATAGAAAGAGATAGGGAGAGAAAGAGAGAGACATATAGTACGGATAAAGAAAGTACGCGATACATTATGGATGAGTAGAGTTTATTTCAAACGAAGTGAATCCTTCAAAAGAGAGAAACTTCATGTTCTAGACGAATTTACAAAAATATCCGTTGATGGATCTTTCTCGTTGATATTAAAGTGAATCCTTCCTTGTACAATTAGAAAGTTCACGGTAAAATTATAAAGTACTAGGTAGGTTGAGAAGAGTTACTTATGTTTCTCGTCGTTTGCCTTCCAAGCTACCAACGATGTACAATTTACAAAGGATTTCGCTGAGAGTTTTTACAAAGTATTATACGCTTTAGTTTTTACGGTGGATGGCACTCTTGAAGAAGACAAACGAATATAAAATTTTACTTTGTTGGTATAACGAAAGGAAAGTGTGTCTTCTTTACGTTATGACGTTACTAGTTTGCGTTTTCCGCAAGCTCTTTACAGACTTTTATACTAGAAAATTTCGATTATCTACATTGCAGAATAGCTTCGAAAGCTTCTCATATGTGACGTACATTTTTCGTGCTGAACATAAACAGTTTGATCAAAATTGATATTGTTGTAGTTTCTAGTTTAGAAAATTGTAATTCGATCCTTTTACCAACATTTAAGTTACTTATCGGTATAGTACCGAAAGCTTTTAAATAATCCCGATCGCTGTACCATCGATTTTATTTTATTTTCGATACAATCTGATTAATTACTTTTATTTTACTTTTTACATGATCAATCAAGAAAAAAAGATCAACGAAATAGTGTGTAACCCATCGATTTATATATTTCTCGTTATCGGTATGATGTATACGATACATCATAAGGATCGAT
This sequence comes from Vespa velutina, assembly GCF_912470025.1. Lineage (NCBI taxonomy): Eukaryota > Metazoa > Arthropoda > Insecta > Hymenoptera > Vespidae > Vespa > Vespa velutina. Next base: position 8,089,708 of record NC_062197.1, on the reverse strand, counting down.
CAATGAGCCGATTATCGAAGCATTGCGATACTCTCTTCTTCTTTATTTATCCATTATATATCTATTTCTCCCTAGGCAAATGCCATTAGTAATTTTGGGCAGTGCATGCGAACATTGAGGGTGTGAAACTCATACCGGAATCAGGGACGTCCGAGGGAAGCGCTAGTTGACTTGATATCAGATGGAAAGTTACCGGATCCGGGCTTTCGCTCGAGTCCGCGTAACTACCGCAAGTACACCGACCAAGTATTCTCTCTCTCTCTCTCTCTCTTTCTCTTTCTCTCTCTCACTGTTTCCTTCTTGCCTAAATTTACGTCCGATATCAAGTTCGATAACGAGAGCACCATTCTCTTCTTCTTCTTCTCCACTTCTTCCTTTAATTGCTTCTTTCGCTAATTAAGGATGCAGGAAATTACTAAACTTAATTATTTTCTAATTAATACACGACTAGGGAAATATTTAACTTTTATCTTTTTGAAAATAAAACATAAGTGAGACAAAGAGAGGATACAATGGATGCATTCGAGAGGTCGAATGCAAATCAAATCATTCCGAAGGACAGAATTGTGGAAGAGGAAACATTGCATATGATCGATTCAACGATATATGTTAAGCCGTACCTAGCACATTTGGAGAAAATGTTTCTCCACAGTCTCTGCTCCTTCGATAGACAATCGCGTACTGTTTGCGCAATACGAATAGACCTCCTGTACCTATGTACCTTTCTGTACCTATTCCTATCGGTTCGTGTATTTCGCGAAGATCTCTAATGAACGTCGAGCTATCGTCTAATGTTCTCTGCGGTTCGTTATCGTTGGTGATGGGAGCGACGATTCAACCACACATCTCTCTCTCTCTCTCTCTCTCTCTCTCTCTCTCTCTCTCTCTCTCTCTCTCTCTCTCTCTCTCTCTCTCTCTCTCTCTCTCTCTGTAAACATTAGAAATCTCTCGAAGCGAAAAGCAGATGAAACATTTCTAGGATATCAAAGAAACTGGCATTTCGCCCAACATACATTCAATCAATTCAAATACGACCGTTGCAATTGCTAGAACTCAGTAGGATGTTTACTTACTTAAGTATAATTTTTTTTTCCAGCTGATGCGAATCTCTGCGGAAATAAGAAAAAGGAAAAAGAAAAGAAAAAAAAAACAAAAAAAAAAAAAAAAAGAAAGAAGAGAAAGGAAGGGCAAGATCCATTTTCGTGCAGAATAGAGCGTAACGTGGCGTCAGACTTTTTGCCGTGTTATAGACTTTTCAGAATAGAGGAGAAACGCTCCCGTTTCTATAGTTACCTACTCGAAAACGTTTCGACGATTCTCATGGAAAGAAACGCTTCGAGCGTTCTCTCGATTCGTGAAGAACATTTTTGTTTTTCCTATTTGCAAACGGGAAAGCGGATTTCCCTGTACTTTAAACGGTGACTTTTATTTCAAAAAATTTTCAAACTTTCGCTTTATGTTATCGTAAAGCGAAAAGGAAGAAATTGTAAATTGGAAAGATTCACTTCGTGTTAGAATCCAAGAGATCATCTAGGTGAATAAACAGTTATGGGATAGAAAGGAGCTATCGCGACGAATTCCGAAAATTTTCACGAGGAAAATCTCGTCTTTCCCAAGAGAAACGAGGAAAACTTGATATAGTCTGACATGACGAAGACGCTTTTCTATCCAGTTTCATCGGCAAAACTGTCGAGATTCTTGATTGAAAGGATCGCAAGCATAAGAAAGATCGTAAGAAAAGATCTAGAAGCGAAACGAGTCCTCCCGAATATCTTCGATTTTCGATACTTGCGATATTCATCTTTCCTTCCTTCCTTCCTTTCGTTTTATCTTTTTTTTTATTATCTCGTTCGGTGATAGTCGTTTTCGATTCTCGTGGCGTTCGTATTAAAATCTCATGTCTCCCGTAAAAGTTGATAGCGCGAAATATTCGTGCAAGAATATTCATAGGGATGAATTTTTCTTTTATTTAAAAAAAAAAGGAAAAAGTGAGAAAAGAAAAGAAAAAGAAAAAGAAAAGACAACGATCTCTCATTTCGTAGAGATTAAAACCGTTTCTCATGCTTAATCTTTGGTAGTAATCTCTATCCATCAAAATCAATCTATATCATTCGAGCGCTCTTAAGGACGAGTATTTTAGCTTGATAAGGGTTGTAATTTGATTCTCCGACAACTCGAAGGAAGGAAATCTCTTCCGGTAACTGATTCTAAGAGTAACGCTATCGTTCATCCCATTTATTTTCAAGGAAAGCTTCATCATTAACGTTACCTCATAAGCTGCAAGTGCATCGAGACCATTTCCAAGAGGATTTCAAGTTGATGCTTCGGTATTCTTCTCGAAGAAGATCCTCGATAATCCTTTCTGATGAATCTTCTATCGAAGAGAGTAACCTCTCGTTGGATCCAACTTGCCAAAGACGTTTCTAGGCGCAACCTAGAAATTATCTTCCCGAGAGGAGATTCTTTTCTTTTTAGATGAGAAGAACGTTTAGCTCGACTCTGCTGGTCGATCGTGCGAAAGAGATTTGTTAGACTTACTTGTGATCCGAGTAACGAACGAAGACACGAGTTTAGCAAAAGTATCATCGTTTGACGAGAGTAAGGTCGTCGTAGGAGTCGAACGTCCTCCTCGTTTTTCTTCCGTCGTTTCTGACAAATGAAACTTGGGAAAAAAGTGATAGTACGTTCGAAGAAAGTTCGATGGATTACAAACCGTAAAAGAAGAAGCGTCTAAAAGAAACGTTTTGACGATAAATTTACATTAGATGAACCATGGAAAAGACACGAAAATTTTTCCTAGTTTCAATCTTTTTATCCTTAGTCTTTCGTCTTGTTTCTTTAACATTATTCAAGTAAATATCGTTTGGAACTTTATCTCGTGCAAATGAAAAGAAAATAGACTTCTTCTAATGAGAACCAATTCGATCCACTCGACGAAATTTGTATTTCCTCGGCTGGTCGATGCCAGAATCGCAGATTGACGTTGGCAGAAGGATACGAAGCGAATGATTCAACTTGGCTTTTTCAAAAACGAAGAAACGACTAGGTTCCCGTCCAAGTCGACAGACGTGCTATCAGACATTGATGTCTCCGACGTCAAGTAGACAACGCTCCTCAATTCGAAAGAAGAATTCAAGTTTTACTGAAAGATGTTGGCAAAGGGCCTTTTATATATATATATATATATATATAAAAGGCTATGTATCACACGTATACACCATGTAAATATATATTCACAGACCTTTTGCATTTGATCGTAAAGCTAAAGTGTAAATGAACAGTTTAAAAATATCTTTTGAAGAATTTCTTTGAAGAATAAATTGATCGTAGAATAATATTGAACATTAGTTAGATAGGTGCAAGTTTAAGACATCGTTCAAAAGCAGACGGTCTCTACGGGTAGGTTTCAATGGAGGAGAGTCTCTCTGGCAAGGAAAGTAAATGTTGAGCCCGGCATTGCTCGGCATTGCGAACTCTCTGCAGGATCGAACGAGCACTCCGCTATTGTTGCCGGTTAATTAAGGGAATTGCTGAAAGATTAAGGAGCTGCCTCTTCTTATAATCCGTACTCCAAACTTCCTCTTTCTCTACTAAGACCAACTGCTTTTATCCTATCTATTTACTCTATGTTTCTCTTTCTCTCTTTCTATATTTTTCTTTCATTCCATTATTTTCGATCGGTGGGTTTATTGTATTGTTGTGTAACTATCGAGAATCTTACGTATCTCTTTCTAATCATTTATGTACTAAAACCTTTTTGAGAGAAAAAAAACAACAATTTTTCACGATGTAACAGAGTCAGAAACAAATTCAAGATAAATATTAAATCAATAACGAAACACTCTGATGGTCCCACTATGTAATTGCGGCAAACCATAAAGAGAGTGACGAAGGACGAGCTGACCGTTAACCGCAAGAATCCTCTGTACACAGGACTGGTCACTCGTCGGAGCTAGAGTTAGGGTCCTTTAGCTAATTGCTTTCGCATGAGCGAGCGATTTAGTTTCACGATCGAACCCTTTCAGCCATTATCTTCGTCAACGGTCATTCGTCGAAACCACAATAATGGGGGCATTGATCAACCGAACTATAACGGACATCTAGAAAGGACATTGCTATTTTGCCCAATCGAATAAACGGAAAAAGAACGAAATTATTTGAGAAATGAATGACGAAATTCAGCAAATGATATTTTCGATTAAATTTATGACTTTAATTCCTTCCTTATTTCTTATCTTGTTTATAGAAATTTCATTTTTTATTCTTATTTGTTGCAAGGAGGAAATTTAAAAAAGCACATATAGTTTTTACATACAAACTCAATGATAAACTCAGGTTAATGTCAAAAGTATCTTTTAGTTGTAAAAATTTTTAATTCTTATAATCTCAATAAATATAAAAAAATCACATAGAAAATCTCGTAGAAATAACGAACACTTCGTGACAATAAAATAGTCTAATATTGATTTAAATTAACTAAGACGTTTTTATAAACGAGAAATCTCAACTCCGTATCTGGATAACTCCCGACTTATAACTATTAACGAGTAAAGGATTGGTAACTAGACTAAAGCCTATACTATGCTAGTGGAAGTTCTAGGCCCAAGTTTACTCGATCGATAAGCGATAACCGTGGAAGGCGATGCGCGTAGCACTCGGATACGTTGTCGAATTATCTCAATTAACGTCGTTAGCCGACCGACGCGAACCGACGAATCCGACAACAGCCAGCTGCACCAAATTGCACTCTGCTGTAACGAGGCGCAAACACGAAAGCGTCGTCGCGCGACAACGACGAATTAATGCACGTTCAAGACCGCGGCATACTTAATCGACCGTACATACTATTCTCCTTTAGCTAGCACAAGGGCCTTCACGTTACGCTAATAAATATTACTACTTTCAACATGATCGTAGAACATTAATGAAGCGAAACTCTACAGACGTTTGCGATCTAATCGCACTTTCGTTGTTATATTACGAGTAAATATAACTTTAAATTGTTTATATTTAAAGACGATAATTCATCGCTCATTCTTATAATTATCTAATATTACGAGAAAGAAAATCGATAATTGTCAATTCCAATTTTATCTATTTTAATTTTATTTTCAACATAGATAGTACATATGTAAATTATACTTAATAACTGTAATCAAAATGACATAAAGTTAATTTTTATTTTATAATCGTTTAGACAGACAAAAAGATCAATTAAATAATCGAATGAATATATTGAATCATAAAATTCTTAAAGATAATGATACTTCATTTTTATTAACTTTTTTAATAGAACGTAAACGTAAGATAGAGTATAGACGGATAATTTAAAAAAAAAAAAAATTCAATAAAATGAGTTGTCATAAAAATGTTATGAGTAATAATCGAGATAATTAGGCAGAAAATCTTTCATTTTCTTCATTGTATCGTTTTATCGGTAAGGTGATCATCGAGACGGTGCAAAGTTTTACGAGCGGAGCTAGCATAATTTTCTCGATATACCGAAAGCTCTTGAGAACCATAAGATTTGGAGTTCTTGCTTCTACGAGCGACGAAGAATCATCGACTCGTCCGAAGTTTCGTTGGCTCTCGAAGTTTATCGAGTTTTATCCAGCAGAGCGCACTCTGATTCGAATGTCACGTGGAACCGGATGCAACAGCTTGCCGCGCACAGTTGGACCGGCTGCGCTTCCGATTTAATACGATTCCTGGACCGTGAATAAATATTTCATCACAGCCAAGTTATTTCACACTTCGTTCGTCTTCTTTATCCCGATATCTCTTTCTCTCTCTTTTTCTGTTTCTCTGTTTCATTTACATTTTCAATCTTTTCGAAGGTAGGAGAAACTAAAGAATAAAATTCGACAGTCACTCATAATTTTGTTAACATTTCCATACAAAATGTCGAGCCATTTTCGAGTAAGAATTTTTTTGTCAAATGAATTATCCAACGAGAATAAGTCAGAGTATACATTTTGTATCAGATATACGATATCTATATATACATATGTATTCCTATATATACATACACACATGCACACACGTAGGTATCGTACGTTCTCGAAGACAAACAGAGAACGCGTCTCAAGGGAATCTCAATGTACGAAATTCAATGACCTATATATATCCTGACATCCATTTTCCGTACAATGCTATTCTCTGCTATGGAATGCTCGCTCTCTCGTATTGACTTAGTGTATCGATATCTATGATCGCTAGCTGCTAACGTCGCCTTAGAGTCTGAAAAGTTGCCACAAGTTCGCTTTAACTTTCTATCTATCGTATTATCGGAAACGCGACTATTATCGGATTAGTTCGATCTGACGTACCATTTTCTTTTCGCAGAACGAGAACAGAGCATTGCGATTGAAGGAACCCGCATCCTTGGCCCTATCCGCTGGAAATGCCGGTGGTTACATGGACCCAGATGGTACTGCCATTGCGATGTCGTCCGAACTTCAGCCTGCTCCTACACCCGATCCAAGAGTCACTTGGAATTACTTCGACGAGCAAGGGTAAGAGAAAAGTTTTCGCTTAATGTTTCGAACTTATATGTACGAGCAAAGAATTCGAGTATTTTCGTGATCAGAAAATCAACAGTACGAGCGAACGCATATCAATGAATCAATGGTGATCAAGAATATAAGACCCATAAAAATGGTATGAAAAACATTTCTAAACATTTGTATATATTTTCTTTTTTACGATACAAGTATTTTTTTACGCAATTTATTCACATGAAAATTAGTTGCATGAAAAAGAGTGAATGAGTGAGTGAGTGAGTGAGAGAAAGAGAGAGAGAGAGAGAGATAGAGAGAGAGAGAGAGAGAAAGCACTCCTATTTTACACAAGTTGACACTCATGTACAAGTTGACTGAATGACCTGTATAGATTAATGGTTAGGGTAACTGTCCGAAAAGTAAATTTAAGTCCCGGTCCAACAGAGACTACCCAATGGTACAACTTTTTTCACGAATTCTACATATATAATTAATATAAATCGAGGTAAACGTAGAATCTCACACGAATAAAATAGATGGAACTCCAGATAACATTCGAAAATACCAACCGAAACTGTCGCAATTCAGTTCAGGAGCAACACAATTTTTTCTCCATGAAATACATCGACAACATTAGCATACTAAAAACTTACGGGAGATACGCGATATTAATACAACAGTTGCAAAAGGACGTTTACCGGCAAGTTTAATCCACAATAGAAATTATAAATTATGTATATTGCTGGTCGCCGTACCTATGTACGTAGGTTTATCTGATAAACGTTTCGCAAGTATAAACTATAATATTCGCTTTTTATCGTAGGTACGTTTCGCGAGGTGGTCTGCGAGCTGGTGAGGACCCATACGCAAGAAATAAATTCAATCAAGAAGCCTCCGATGGTCTTCCAAGCAATAGGGATATTCCTGATACTCGTAGTGCTATGTGAGTAATAATAACATGTAAATTTAATCGTATCTATCGAAACGCTTATGTCATTTATTTAATCGATCGTTCGATCGATCGTGGACAAGTTCAGATTGATTCGAAATTGCGTCAATGAAAAAGCTCCAAAGAAATGATCAAATTATATCGTAAATAATAATGCAATTGGTGAAACTTAATGGCGAATCGATAAATAATCGATTGAATTCAGCAAACGAACGAAAAATAGGTACAATCATTATTATGAAGGAGAAAAGTGTAAAGAGAAAATCAATTGTGAAGTGTCGATCTATCAATCCTTTCATACACTATTACCAAAGCCTTCGCGAATCTTTCGGGAAACAGCATTCCTCACGTGTGATCGCCAAGATCGCAGCGTATCGTTGGGAATTCATGGAACCCCATGCCAAAAAGCGTTACATCGAAGCCGCCAGAAAGCAATGGCTTCGTCGAAGAAAAGCGGCAATGGCTCGTAAGAAATAGCTTCCAACGACCTCCGACCTAGTCATCGTTCAAGAAATCGATAGAAAGTACGTTTTCTCGGATGAATGAACTTCGATAAAGTTGATTGACTAGTCTTATTTGTCTCGATAATTTAAGACGAGTAATGTCTCATTCTCAATTTAATTTGTATATTTTATGCGTATAAAGTAGTTCATTCGATTTGAGATCTAAACTAATTAAATAATCGAATATTTCTAAATTAAACATTATATTTTTTTAAGTTAAACATTATATATATATATATATATATTCTTAAGGATGTATAAGGCAACGGTGGTACGAGACGAGTATGATATTTAGATCAAAGAACAAAATCGACCCAATCGTTGACGAAGATTATTTATATTTTTTGTAATCGAAATATTCAAAAATATTGTATCAAATTTTATCAATTGTGATCTATCGTAATTAAATCTTTACAATGTTAATAAAATAATTAAGAAATATAATAATCTAGAATTTGTTATACGCGTAAAAGATACTCTTCAATTTATCAATTTTCCAATGTTTCCATTTTCCTTTGTATTTTAATACAGGAAGAGAGAAATAACGTTGTTCGTTATAAACGAACCCACGAGACTCGCGGTGAAGTCGTATAAGTCAATTATTCAACAAGTGCAACGTCATATAGGAGAACACTCCATGCGTTGAATAAACTATTGCTTCTGTTTGTCTGCACGAATTACGGAAACAAATTTATGGAAAGCTAAAACTATGTAAGAGAGACAGACAGGAAGAGATATCACAGAATAAATCTGAAAACCGTATTACATTTTGTTTTTGCGAAATATTGACGAAACCGTATGCATCTTATTACATGTGCACGTTTCATTGAATATTCTTGATCGACAAGATTGCTGAATCTAACACAAATATTTTCTTATTATTACATGATTGCAAAAAAGAAATATATATATATATATATATATATATATATATATATATAAAAGTATAAATGAAGATATCGAATATTTGTTCTATTCGCATTTCACGTACATACATACATTACGTATATACATACATAAGTACGAACGTTTCCTACGTTTTTCGGTTCTCTTCAAGCAACTTCCAAACGATACTATTTCGTCATTTTAAATGCTGCTTTATATTTGAGAATTCAAATAGAATCCTTGTCCTCGATTTTCCTTGACTTTCTCTATCGAAGTGTATAAGGGCTCTTCAGTCTTCTTCAGCATGATCTAATTTCCGACGTCATCTTACACGCTTGTCACATTCTCGACGAAACTATTTCTCTTAAGCTGTGGCAATCAACAAGTAAAGGAATTCCGTGTACGTTCGTGAGCCTATGACAAAAGCTTATCTCGAATGAGTTTTAATATGCGACCGGTAATCTCTCTCTTTCTCTCTCTCTTTCTTTTTACGATTATATGGAAAATGTTACGGAAACTTGAGTAAAAAAGAAAAAAGAAAAAAATAAGAAACTTATTATTAAAATTATAATACGACGAAGCACTTGCGCATATTTATTATAAGTTATTGATTCGTAATATATTCTAACGAGTTACAAACGTTTATGTTCTCATTTCAAAGAACATCATTACTGTAACGTCTTTACCGCGATGAAAGAAGGTCGAAAATCGTGTCACGAGGTTGCTCGGTGTCTTTAGAGGCCGCGACAAAGGATGACATCTTCTGCAATGTACTTGGACCAATACAATAGGACCTTCCGACATCGCCGTTGTTGAATGAAAAGCTCGTGTTGTACTACTTGCATTGAGTTTCAAGGGAGCTGCGTGTACGTACACACGTAAGAAAATATCAAGGGAATCGAGCCTAAGTCGAACTACGAAAATCGATATCGTATGAACAGAGCTTTGTATTATCATCATTATTTCTATATCGAGCTTGTCGAGATAAAACTCGGTAAGACAATATCCGGCCCATACGATGAACGATTCTTTATCTCGATCATTTAGTAGACGTATTTTCTTTTTCTTTTTTTTTCTTCTTCTTCTTCTTATCTTTCTCCCTCTTTTTTTATACTTTCTTTCTTTCTTATCTTCTTCTTCTTCTTCGTCCTCCTCTTCTTCTTCCTCTTCGTCTTTTGCCTTTTATTCTTATTCTTCCACGACAAAACGTCAAGAGGTTCTTTCTAACTCGGCAACTCGTGACAACAATATTTTTATGACGTGTTCACGAAGATCAGCGAAGCTCTCTTTGTAGCAAAGTTTCGAGCTACCAGAGATAAGTCCGAGACGAAAATCCCCAACGTAAATTTGTGGAGGTACTTTTAAAACTTCGAGGTAGCATTATCGGGTGGAACTGCATTAAGATGAAACTTCCTCTCGAATACCGTCAGGTTTTAACTCGAAGATAAATATACATTATTTTCGGTCTTAATGTTAACGACAAATCCTTACGTATATAATTAAGTATTTTCGACATCTTTCTCGATATTTTTTTTTTTTTTTTTTTTTTTTTTAACGAACGTCCTGTCCGAATTGACCGCTCTTATTCGGGTATAGCATTATGAATTTTTCCAAGGAAATATTTCGACTAGTACATCGAATCGGTTTATAACGGTAAATCCTTTTGTGTGAAGGACAAGTTTTCTCTCCTTTCTGGCTCGCTGTTGATCCACCTTCACAATATCGCCAATCTCCAATGGCCAAACTCGAAGGGACGAACCGGAAAGCTGTCCTCCGCAGTTTCTGTCACATTCAGACCGTATATCCCCCTATAATTGGACGATGCTCGTGGAACTCTTATCGGTTAATATTGCTCTTTCCATGGAGGAATTTAAAAAAAAAAGATAGAGGAAAGAAAAAAAAAAAGAATAAAAAAAGAAAATCGATGAACAAGTTCGCTTCTCGAGATTCGAACTTTTGTTGGTGGAACAATGAAAGTAAGTTGGAAAGGGTAGAGACGATTCAGAGCTAAATATCGAAGCGAATAGCTTAGAAAAGACGACGAAAAGTGCTCTCATTGACTCTCCTCGGTTTACTTCGATGAATGCAAACCTTTATGCTATTCTCGCTAAATACGTAACTTCGAATTGAATTAAGTTGAGCGTAGCGTAAGGTCTCGTAGCTTCTTTTATAATGAATCCAACTAGAGCAACGCTTCATTAGCCGAGCAAGCGATCGTCTTCTTAGTTGACTGAACTCTCGATAAAACCGACCAATGAAACAAACGTTTAAACTCGGGGATCCTTCAAATCGGTAGATAGTAGCCGATCCGTCGACTTCGTTTTCGCGCTCGAAAGCTCGCCAAAGTCGTTCCTTTCCGTTCATGTTCCTTTTCCGTAAAAGGTCTTTAATAAAAATAATCGAAAGAAAATCACGATTCCTTCGAACGAGACAACGAATAATGGATCCTCGAGGCGAAGAAGATAAAGTTTATTACCGTTAAGGACAGTTCCTCCTTTATGCTCCGAACGTCCTTTGCTTTGCTTCATTTCTATGACTTTTTTTTATCGTCCAACCTGCTGACGTGAACTTACGTCTTTTTGCTAAGTAACTATTCCGCCGTTCGGTTCTTTTTCTTCCTTTTCTTCGTTCTTCTTCTTATCTTCGAAACGCTCTTTAAAAGCCTTCTTGTAGGATTCGTTTTAAAACTTAGTTCATCTCGATGTCTTTAATATACAGCTATTAGATCAGTTCGCTTTACGTATAAAACTGCGTATTCAATCAAAACCAATTCGAACCTTCATTTACATTAACGAACTATCTACGATACTCTTAAAGTTTTTAATTATTTAAATGTTTAATAATGCTCGTTCATCGACTTTATTTGAATGAATTTACCGTGAGCGAAAACCGAAGGAATAAATCGTGCATACAAAAGAACGAAGGGATACAGTTTCGAAGGATTTTAATTGAAAAGTACGGTTAATTAGAGAGACTTGCTTGTATAATTCGAGAACTTGCAACTTGAACAAAAAATAAATGTTACTTAGTAATGTTCGTAACATCGAACGAGAAGATCTGTAACATTCATTTGGAACGTGAGAAGTACTCACATAGAAAGTTCACTCGACAACTTTCCTCCTTTGGACAAAGCTCGGTCGAGAGATAAGATAAACGAAAAGACGATCCTGACGAGTAGAACCCTTTCTTCTTCTCTTCTCCTTTATTTTCTCACTGGTACACCTAGATACTAGAAGAATTGAGTCTCTGTTTAGATGTGCTCGAGGGAGATTAAAAAAATGCTAAGAGTCGAGTATCTTCAATGGACGAACAAAAAGAAAAGGGAAAAAACCGAAAAGAACAAAAAAGGAAAGAAGAAGAAAAACTGACACTATCCAATATGTTCGGCCATCTTGTCGAATAGAGCATTTACAAAAAAAAATCTTGCAACATTTTGCCGGAGGGAGAAATATTACTATGTATTTTTTCAAGAGTCGAAGAGAGAAAGAGAAAAAGAGAGAGAGAGAGAGGCACTTCCAAAGTCTCTTTCAACGATATCTCCCACGCTTTTCATCTTTACGTAGAGATGAGAATGCAAAGAGCGACGGTCGACGCATCATACACGATGCGTATGTAAATGCACTGGTTTGCACCTGGATAACTAAACCTCCTTCCGCCATTCTGCTCTCACCGTCCTACCGAATAATTATGTTTGTTTTCCATTTAAGTTGTTTGCGCCTCTATTTGCATCACTACCAACGAGACGTTTCACGCTTCTCTTATTCCTCATATCTGACAATCTAGTTCCTGGATTTCTTTATTTTCTTTCCTTTTATTTTATTTTATTTTTCACTCAAATTTAAAAACATGCTCCTATGTAACAACTTTCACTGTTTAGGGCAAAAAGAAATGAAAAGGACTAAAAAAAAAAAAGAAAAACGAAGAAAGAAAAAAGAAAAAAAAATCTTTTGTTTATTCAACGTTGATCGATTATTATGTAGTAGAATCGTCTCACGAGTCATCAAACACGGAAGGGAAAAAGACTCCTTAGTGAGAGGAAGAAGTGATTCATCTCGGCGAAAGTGCGATTCGATCGTGTTTCTCGAGAGACGAGAAACGATTCCGGCAAAAGAAGATCGGCGAACGCACGTAATACGCGTAGACGATCCTACGGAGTCGAGAAGGAATGTCTCTCTTGGATGCTGACGAGCATGGATTAAGAGCACGGCTGACTACTTTCTCAGGAATATAAATCGTTTCGGCTTGATCGAGAAGAGATACCTACGTGCTGCTGGTAAAACCGAGCCAACGTTATTATCGCTACAAATATCACGACCTTTCCTCTTCCTCGTTCGAGAAGAGAAAAACAGGAAAAAAAAATAAAAAAGTTCCTTCCTCCATCTCTTCCTGACTTTCTTCCTATCTTCGAGATATTGGCCTATTTTCCTCACGAGAAAAGAAATTTCCACTTCTTTTTCTTTTCTTTTTCCTCGAAATATTATTCCCTATCGTGAATTTAAGAGATTGTGTAAAACGAATATAAGTAAATGAATGTACTCGTGGAACGAATATACCAATTAAAGAAGAATTTTTTTTCTTCCAACGAATTTACGATCCATTTTCTTGTAATTTATTCAAGAAAGTTGCGGAAAGACGAACATTCGTGGATTCTTTAACGAGAAATGAAGTACTCTTCGAGTTCGAGAAAGCGATAATAGTCGGTGGCCAGGGATACAAGGATTACTTGGTGGGACGTAAATCCGGAGGAGAAAATAATTGACCAGCGATATCCTCTTTCTAATTTTTTTCTTTTTTCTTTTTTTTTCTTTTTCTTTCTTTCTTTTTTCTTTTTTTCGCCGGTATCGATATCGTGCGTCAGGTGCTCGGCTGCCACCGTAAACGGTAGGGAAATTAGTTTAGTCTCCGAGAAGAGAGAGAAAGAGAAAAAGAAAGAGAAAGAAAAAAGAAAGAAGGATGAAGGAAAAAATGAGAGAAAAGTATAAACGAAAAGAGGAAGAGAAAAAGAGATAGGTAGAGAGAGAGAGAGAGAGAGAGAGAGAGAGAGGTAGAGAGAGAAAGAGAGATAGGTAAAGAGAGAAAGAGAGATAGGTAAAGAGAGAAAGAGAGGTAGAGAGAGAAAGAGAGATAGGTAAAGAGAGAAAGAGAGATAGGTAAAGAGAGAAAGAGAGGTAGAGAGAGAAAGAGAGATAGGTAGAGAGAGAAAGAGAGAGAAGAGAGGACTTGGTTTGGAAGCTACCAAAAAGGTTATCGTTACGTTAGCTGCGCCTAGCTACGAGCTCGTTTAAGTATTCACGCCGAAAAAAGGGTAACAAGGAGGTCCGAAAGTTTTTGATTTTAAAAAGCGCCTTTATGTTTTATTCAGCAAAAAGCGAACTTCCGGGATGTAGGATGATGAAGGACGGTGCACAGTCGACGTTTTATGCACGATGGGAAGGCGATCGAAGTAGTAAATGAACGACGCTTCTCAGAAATCCATTTCGTTGAGATTAAAATAATCGCTAGTATTTATCTTCTAGGCGATTTAATCATTTTTTGTATTTTTATTCTTTTTTTACGCTCTACCGACAAATCGATCGTGTTATCGTATTATCTGGAGATTGCGTAAGTATGCTAGATAGGATTCTTTATTAGTCCGTTATGTTCACATTTACGTTTCTTCTCTCTCTCTCCTCTCTCTCTCTTAACTTTGTTATTTTCTCATGTCGATGAAGTCGATGATTATTATTTTTTCGCGTTTCATATTATAAATGTGAAGCATCATCGAATAGAAAGAAAAGCAAAGTCACGAACGAACGTTCCTTTCATCTCGCGATTGTGTCGATCCTTTCTCTCTCTCTCTCTCTCTCTCTCCCCTCCCTCTCTCAAAAGAAGAAGAAGCGCAAATGTAAAGTGCTTTGGAGAAAGGGTGACAACGAGGTAAGAATGAGGAAGAGTAGGAGAGATTGCAAAAGGTCGGAGAACATGATTGCACCACCTTCGGAGAAATTACGGAAGACGACGGAATATTTGGATGGGAAGAAAAAGAAAGAGAACGGAGTAGCAAGGAGTAAGAGCGTGAAGGTGGGGAGGGGGCGAGCAGTCAGGGAGGTAGAAAGAGGGAAAGCATGATAGGGACGAAGCAACGAAGCTACTCTCAAAACTTATACAAAATTAGATTTTAAATTCCGTCCTTTTCTACCGTATTCTCTCCTCAACCTTTAAATTGCAAGAAAATAGAAATGCCGTACGCAAGTAGTCACGATTCTTTCGAAACTTACAGCACCGTTCCGTGAAGGACAAACAGAAAGGAAGGGCTTTCCATTTGTATAAGAAGAAAATGTAAGAGAAGAAAAATCTTCTCGAGATATTCTGTACCTTCTTTTCCCTCGAGACGATGCATTTTCGTCTTTGAGCGTAAAAATAATGAGAAACGCTAACGCGAGCTTTACGAGGGACAAAGTCGTTTTATGGTATATATGTATCTGTTCTATATAGATGTACATTTATTTCGTACATACTTACATATATAGATAAGTATTCTGAGTTACGAAGAAGAAAAATCGAAACGTTTCGCTATCTTTTTGGACATTAAGGAATGTATTTACTTGATACGTACTTACAGAGACGCGTCGAATGTCGTTAATATTAATGTCTCATCCGGTCGATGCTTCACGTTGGAACAAGTAGAATTAATCGATCGCATCCATGTATAATGTAATACGCTGAGCAGTCTCGACAGAGGGATCCAAAGGCATATTGGCTTTGATAGCTCCGTGTAAACGTGACATAACTTCGAACGAGTGATCGCACGATACGGTTTTATGAAAACAACCTTCGTTTTATCTCGAGCCCAAATGAAATTTTCCTATCCGTTGCATGGGAGAAACTGTCATAAATTTTTCTCTCTTCCTCTCTCTATCTCTCTCTCTCTCTCTCTCTCTCTCTCTCTCTTTCTTTCTTTCTTTCTCCCTCTCTCTGTACCTCTGTCGCTCTTCGTTACGTCATTTTTTCAAAAAATCAACAAATTCGAAAGGCATGCTGTTCTCCAAATTACGTCGCCGCTATTCGCGAGTACGGCTTAACGAGATTACCGTTTCGTACAAAATCGCCATTGGTTTGCGTTGACGAGCCGAACCGTGGACTCTACGGAAAAATGAATTTTCCATTTTCGGCTCACTGAAGCGAACATTATTCGCTCTCTCTTTCTCTCTCCGTTTTTATCTCTGTTCCTCCCTCCTTCTCTCTTTCTCTTCTTCTCTGTTTCTCCCTTCCTCTTTCTTCCTCTCTCTCTCTCTCTCTCTCTCTCTCTCTCTCTCTCTCTCTCTCTCTCTCTCTCTATCTTTCTCCTCACTTTGAATGTTTGCAGAAGAGGCTTTTGTGAATAGCCAACGATCAACGGCCGATCGATAGGGAGACACGTAAATGCGTTGTCGTCCGTTCGAAGACTTACCGTCGCTTACCACCTGATTTACATAATTAATCGAGCATGTTGGAACGACGATGTAAGTAAATACTTACTTTGACGATGAAATCAAGACAACTTTATTTCATACGTAATTGCGTAAAAATAAAGATATATATGTAAAATCGTCGTTGATTTCACACTATGAAGATAATCTAATTTAAATTCCACAAAGTTTTTCTTTTTACAAAGGTTGCGTCAAAGTGTACGAACTTCCGTGAGAATATTGATATCGCGATTCGAATTTCAATATCGTCATGCATGCTATCGTGACTATTCGCACGCGGTACCGACAACGAGCGGATGAGAGAAAAACCAAAATAGGAAGGGAGAAACTGTGGGGGCTAAATTTGCATAGTATGATTTCGACCAAATCCAATATTTGTGAAACGACGGCATAAAGTTAAATGATCGAAAGGTAAAAGAGTTTATCATATTGTTCTACGAAAAATATATATATAATTTTAAAGAAATTACGTCATGTAATTATCCCATTACCTTTCGTAAATATATATTTTGAATCTGAATAAAATGAATAATGGAAGGGACATACAAAGCGTAAAACACAAATATCGAGTTCTCTTGGAGCCTAAAATGGGCCAAGTAGATCGTCCCGTATAAACAAAAATTTAAGCAACTTAGCACGTTAGTCGTGCCAAGTCAAACATTTACCATATCGACTAAATGCCATTCTGAGGAAGCATCCTCGCTTTGCTAAGACCACCTAAGGATAGATTAGTTCTTAAGCGACATAAGCCAAACGATCTAACACCATCGACGTTGCGATTTCTCTCATCAATCGAACAAAGCGATCTATTTCTTGACGAGAGCAGAGAATATGGTGATTTGATGAAACGTAGGTTGAAAATGGAACGAGGTACAAGGAACATAATTTTCCTAAAGTCGAATGAAACGGCCAGGATCTGTTCGTCCCTCGTATACATATAAAAGTGATGAAACCATGACGAATTCAATTCTTTCATAGGACGATCGCACAGAGTTCACTGGGTTGGCCAATTCCGGCGTACCTAAATAAAACTAAAAATCTAAAAATTGTACCGAGAGATAGGGAACGTTCGTGTAGTCTCTATAACACACTGATACGCGTATATATGTATGTGTATATATATATATATATATCTGTATGTATTAGGTATATATATATATGTAGGTGTATAGCTGAATTCAGACAGATTTATGCGTACTGCCTTCGTATTTTTATTGCGAGCCCCAGTCGGTTGAATAGGGTTATAAGTCACGCGTTACGAGCTCCGTTCGATATAATCTCGCGTGCGAAGAAGAATAGAGCTTTATTCGAATAATGCAAATAAAGGTGGAGAATAATTAAGCTGACGCGAACGTCTCGCGTTATTCCGCAAGAACAATATGGTAAGAGCGTGAAACTATAAAACGTATCAAAACCAGAAGGAATGTCAGACCAAAAGAGGAATCTAAAGTGAAACGATCTACCTTTATACGTTCAAAGTCCAGTGGTATGTTAATCGTTGCTACTTCAAATACTTGGAGAACTGTATTTGAGAAACGTATATGAGAGATATTCCATTAATAACCATTGATATTATAATAATAGCATCACGGGAAATATTTCTGGCTAAATTACGAGCTAAAAGAAATATCAAAGAATTTATGAGTTTTATAGAACACCCATGATCAATTTGCATCTCAAATTGCATGGATGAGTTGGTCGCTCGTTAACGATACATTTCGATAGTCGTTTGACGACATTCCTACCAAGGTCATTCATCATAAATTCGATCTTAAATTCGAACCTCTTCGCTGTTCTCTCAAATGAGAAATAACACGTTTCAATGGTTCGTTTGAATTTTGTAATTCGTCTTATTTGTTTTGCAAGAAAATAAAAATATCTTAACGTTATTATATAAGGTCATGTAAAAGCTTTCTAAAAATTGTATCCATGTTCAAAGTGCCATAAACGTGTGTTACGAAAGTATATAAACACGAAAATGCAGTATCTCTTGGTATGTTTTATCGATTAAAATTCCGATCTTGAAAAGTTCTTTGAAAAAATTCTATAGATAAAGCTTCGAGCGAATTTACAAGGCAAGAGATTCAAGGAGAAAAATGATTTTTGGTAGAAGCGTTGGCTTGAATGCGGAAAAGGTGAGAGGATAAGTTCTAACTTATAGGAACATTATTTCAACGAAACCGGAGCAACTAAAATGCATTTTCTTTTCCATATTTTTTCAAAAACTCTACTATGACGAGTACTATTTATTTATATATTTATTTATAACCCAATAATTTCTATGAATATCGCAGAGCAAAATTCGTATTTTCGAACTGTAACTTTTCTGTTTCTTTAAATATTTTACAAAAATTATATAATACAATTGAAGACTATTATGTTTTCGAATCTCGATTAATGGTTTGTACGAATATCGAAGACTAAACTGGAATCGTCAAAGTCGAATTAAAATAATCGTAATTTCCGAGACTATATAACTACCGTGTGAAAAATGAAGCACGTACGAATCTTCTGACGTATAAAGGTTAATAAAGTGAAACCGGATATTTTCTAGGATGATCGTGACTTTACAGAAATGTTTTTAAAGAATTTTAATGCTTTAGAACGTATATGTAAACTGTCATATTTATAATACTCTGTCAAACTTTTAACCGTGTATAATTTAATATATACACCAAGGTATATTGTATAACAAATAGTAAATATTGTAGGAACAAGCGTGACTCTTATGCTCTGTCGAACAAGGCGAATCAAAACAATGATACTGCTGACAAAGTATATTCGAGATCTTACTTCTTAACTTTACTTGTTCTAGCACTTAAGTTACGAACATTAAACTAAGTAAAGTCGAGCTGGCGTAGGAGTTTGAATCATACAGGCGTGCATGCGAACGAAAGACAGAAGAGTTCCAAGTTCGTGCTCCAGAGTTTGCCGAGGGCCTTCAGTAATTTGCATAACGTCGCAAATACGTAATATAGAGGATAATCCTTAATAACTTCTCTACCAGGAACAATCTGCTTATCATTGAGAGATAGACTGATAAAATTCTACCTAACTCGATATATTTACGTGTTAACATCTATATGGATCGTTTCCTACTCTTATTCTCGAAATTAATTAATGAGAAATTCGTAAAATATAAAAAAAAATGTCTCCGACAGACAAATTTAACAAACGGTTTATTTCAAATTTTTATCACTCGTGATATATATATATATATATATATATATATATATATGTATCTCAGTTCTAATTCAATTCATAAAAGGAAAAACTCGTCCTCGGAAATTTTTACGAGGTATCTTCGTTTTCTAACGTTTCGAACAACGAGGAGAACGACGACGAAAACGACGACTTATGGGTCCGTTCTCAAGGAAAAGCACTGGTTGGATGCATACACATGTCGAGCACGTATATTCCGCTAAGAGAAAAGTTCCTCTGTCTGTTCTGTGCATTTGCGTCTGTGGATTGCAGCTGTTGGTGCAGAGAACGAGAGAGAGAGAGAGAGAGAAAGAAAGAGAGAAAGAGAGAGAGAGGGAGAGAAGGAGAGAGAAAGGTGGAGAGATAGAAAAGGTATAAGAGAAAAAGTTTCCTAGGCATTTTCGCGTTGAGAAAAGCCGCAAGAGCTACGATTGCAAAGTGTCGAATACTTTGCAAGAACGATCGGAAGTCGGAATGTCGTAAGGCTTGAAGCCAACGTCTGATCCGCTTATCGACAGGCTTACGTTGTACCTCTGCCTATCATCAATTCGACATCTCGAGAAAATTTATGTATATATATAGATTATATATATAATATATATACAGATATATATATATATAATATATTTTTATCAAAATTTCTTCTGCTATCTGCGCGCAGCTTTTATTTGGCAGTATTTAAAAACAAAAGAAACTTTTGAAACAATCTAATATATATAAGTGGATACGATACTCAATATGATGAATGAATGAGATATTCAAAAAACCTAAACTTCGATCAAAAGAATTAAAAATTTTATTTCTTTTCTTTTACGTTTTTCCTCCATTAATATTCGTCCTTGATTACTTAAAAACAAAAAAAAAAAAAAAAAGAAAATAAAGATTATTGGAGAACGAAACTGAAGAATTTGAAAACGAGTCTTTCGATAAAAAGTAAAAAGGAAAGTGAGAAGTTTAAAAGTGGCGGTCGGTGGTTCGATCGGCGGTTCAAATGATTCTTCTTTTTTCTTTCGCGAGGAGAGTGCCGAAAGCATCCTCTCGTTTCTCGTAAAATGGTCTCGTAAATCATAACGACTCGGAAATCGACAGTCGGACTTACCGTTGCGCGTTCTTCCATACTCTCGTAATTCTTATTCGACCGACTATAACTTATGACTCGGAAAACGTGCTCTGTCACGCCCATTATTTATTTTTTATTACGTTCAAACGTATCATTACTTGTGTCATTAAAAGTATCATATTGTACGATTATTAATTCGTACAATATTATTTTTGTCTCCATAAAGAAGTATATTGGATCAGACGAAATAATAATAATTCAATATATTTGATAAAAGTAGAGAAAGAGAGAGAGAGAGAGAGAGAGAGACAGAAAGAGAGAAAAAAAAGAAAGAGATGGAGAGAAAGAGATAAAAAGAGAGAGGAAAAGAGACAAAAATTAACGCACTTGAAAAAAGTATGCTTGCCATGAGATCAGCACAGTTAAGGCTAATTAACGAGCCAATCTCGAACTGGGAGAAATTGGTTAATGAATCCACGGGTAAAGCATTGGAATATCCACTCAGCCATATCGAATTGCTTATTTGAAGCGAGCCATCCCGTTCATTTGGACATGTTTGTTACTTATTATCACTCAATTTCTGTTCGTTCTTCTCTTATCAGAGTCCTCGAGAGAACTAATTCCAGAAAGAAGAAGAAGAAGAAAAAGAAATCATCTTTAGATTGGTCGAGATTGGCATGCTAACTCAATTCCGAAATTTTATTCCAGATATTACCCTAGCTCATATGAGGAAGCTCGTTTAACGAGCCATTAATATACAACGAGACAACGCAACGATTCTATGTTTTCGCGAAGGGATTTCACCGTCCCACTCGAGAGTCTCTCGTAATTAGTTCTTTCGTTGAGTACCTTCCTCATTTAACTATAACACCTAACTCGTAATTAAAGTTGACGTTATTAAAAACAAAGTTACTTTTACTCTCTCTCTCTCTCTCTCTCTCTCTCTCTCTCTCTCTCTCTTTGTCTCTCTTTCTCTTTCTCTTTTTATATTTCTCTCTCGAGTACGTTTATCAATTGATTTCTTTAAGATCATTTCCAACGATCGATCATAAAATTTCGGATATAATTATGGTCGCATGCTTCTACATCCGTTCTACATTTCGTTCTACATCCAGGAGGCACTTTAATGAAATAATTACCAACGATCGATGTAAATTGAAATTGTCGCGTGTTGCAGTCCGAATACATTCGGTCAGAGAGAAA
Source organism: Vespa velutina (assembly GCF_912470025.1). Classification (NCBI taxonomy): domain Eukaryota; kingdom Metazoa; phylum Arthropoda; class Insecta; order Hymenoptera; family Vespidae; genus Vespa; species Vespa velutina. The sequence goes on along the minus strand of NC_062197.1, from coordinate 8,067,959 downwards.
ATCGATTGAAATCCGCACAAATCAATAGGGTCTCTAATTCGAAAGATTGATCAGGAAATAAAACAACGAAGTTAATTAAATGCGATGGAAATCGTTCTTCAGATTTTATTTGATATAAAAAGAAAAATTGGGTAGCTTTCGAGAAAGTACGTTTGAATCCCGAATAACGTAAGACAGTAAGAAACGCTCACGATGCATGCCGGAACTCAAGCATCTTTTATTCACGATGCCAGCGACTCTCGAACGCGATATACCTACGTATACTTCCGCGAGATTCTTCACGTCAGATTTGAAGATATACACGTATTTATACGTGCCATAAAAGAGAACAGAGGTCTCGGTTCGATGAGATTTTATGGCCTTTTTTCACACTTCTCTCCCCCCGTTCCTCGTTCCCCGTTTTCCAGAATTCGAAATTTTCCCGATAAAATCGCCCAAATTTACGATTCCCTATGATTCAACGTTCTTTTCAGCGTTTTATACTATTGCAAGCTTTTGCCAAACAAGAAATAAAAAAGTGTATCAGAAACAAAGCTAGGAATTACGACGTTATTTTTGACAAACCTATCAACGTCATTCTTTCTACTTTTCATCTTTTTTTCTTAATACTTTTATATATTATATATATATATCAGAAAAAAAGAAAGAAAAAAGAAGAAAAAACAAGCTATTATTCATACGACAATCCATAAATTTCACTGACACGTGATTCACATTCTCGACGAATAAACCGAATTTATGGTGAATACGATCGATCTTCTTAAAACGACATCGATAGCTCGCACGTACGGTTCGTCGAAGTAATTAATTAAACAGTTATTATTCGTCGACAACTGTATGCACTTTCGTGATATCGTGCGCGCATTGCAAAACGACATTTCGATGTGGGCGTAGGTTTAATCGATCGATGAAACGTCTAAAATTCATCTCTCGCGTTTGCATTGACGCGAGAATGCTAACAATGTTTCGTTGGATCGATGTAATACCGATATTCTGAATAATTAAGAAAATCATTATATTATCATAAAAAAATTATATTAAATAAAAAGAGTATCCAAATTTAATAGTCTTGAGAGCCATGTGAAAATGTTCATATATTTAGAAGAATCAAAAATAGGAAAATGTTATATTTGATACGAAATAAATTTTAAATGATAGTTTTTCTAATATTTTAAATTTCATTTTACAATTGTTAGAATAATTATTACTTATAAATTTTTTAACAATTTTAGTAGTTCTTATTTCTTTTATTTATCTTTTTCTTTTTATTTTTGGAAACACGATATATTATAAAAATTTACATTTTGACATTTATGAATGTAATTCTATGTATTTAAAGTTGCTATCAACTAATTATACTAATTTCATAATTTTATTGTTCTAGCTAGAGAATAAATTGTGAAATAAAAAAAATCGAAAAAATATTCTTTCCTTTAAAAAAAGAATTCAAAGAGCAATTTATAAAACATTTCTACATAAATTATTTGAAAAATCGATTATTGAACCAAGTGCCACAAAGAAGGTGATAAAGAGCCGCAATTTAGCCATATGTGTGTAATATATAACATATTTATATATTTATAATATATATATATACACACACACATACGCGCGCGCGCACGCGCACACACACATATATACACACACACACATATATACACACACACACATATACGACCTCGTGGCACAATAAAATTCGAACCAATAAGTGTAAAATTTGATAATCGGGAAAAGATAATTCGATAAAAAAAAATCGAGTCTCGATTTTATCGGTTGGTCAAGTTTAAATGAGAAAATCAATGGAAGTTTCTGCACGAGCCAACCAACCATCGATGTGTTCGTTCGCTCCTTCTCGTAACTACGTTAAAATAATATTTGCTTACGAGGTCGTCGTTTTGAACCGTCCAAGCAATATACGAGGGTTCTTGTAATAGCGAACGAAAGCGACTTATTAATCACTACTATACTAGGGCTAACAAAATGAGCAGTATCGTTTTTCATCGATGAAAATCTTTTGTTAATATCTAAAATTCGAAATTAGTATATCTAACTAAAAAGTAAAATAATTATGACTTCGGTCGAAAGGTAAAAAAGTTATTTTGTTTTCTTCGAGTTCAAGGCAACCAGTCGTAAAAATAAAGTGTCTTCGTTTCGAAGTTGGAGAAATATATAGCCAGAAGGAACTCGGAACGTCGCTTCGGAAACCGCACCGTTTTAAGATCTACGGATCTACGGGAACTTGAAGTAGGTATTCTTTTTTATGCAACACAATTTCGTGGAAATAACACGCAGTTCGTACTTTCGCTCTCTCCTCGATTTCGTGATTCAGTCTGACGATTCTCTATTGGTTTGTACGAGCACGGAAAAGCTTTTTCGTTTTCTAGAACTAATAAACAAGTAAAAAGTAACTTTTTTCGTGAAACGAGTCCTTTGATGAACAATACAAAATCAAAAATTAAAGATTCAATTTGTCTTAAATAACACATTCCATAAATTTATAACTTAACGATATTCTATATTTCTATATTGTGCGATATCTCAAAGATTAACGTCAAATTCGAAATTGTCCAAATCCATAAAAGCCCTCATAAACCCTTCTCAAGTAGACTTCTCGTAAGCAAAATATATAATGTATACGAGCTACAAAGATCACTCCTACAATACTAATCCATTTGGAACATTATCAAGAATATATACTGTCCTCTGTATTCATAACTCATAACCAATAAGCATAGAACGAGATTTCATTTACATATGTCGATCGTCATTAACCAAATATCCCGCGCATTTAAATATTAATGGAAATACTGAGAGTTTCGAAATACGTTCACGATTACATAAACCAAATTTATTCCCAACTACTATTTATTTATTTATTTATTTATCTATTTATATGCTTATCTGTCTAATAATCATTAAATCGAAAAATATCGAGAGAGAAGAAAGGAATAACATTGGAAGAAAAGTAAAAGTAAACGTTTGTATAGATTATAGAGACGGCTTAAATACTTCAAAATAGTCGCAAAGATTTTAATTTTCTATGCTGTGGAGATGCGACAAATATGAAGTTAAATTAAAACTTCAATATCCAGCACCGCAATTACCCTCACTGGCGATGTCCGAAGAGCAGATTGCTCGGAATCATACGAGCGAAAAACTTTATTTTCCAAGTGGCACTGAACGCTTGTCCTAATTCCATCTCCCGCTCAACTCGGTCGAATCCTTTTTTTCTTTCTTTTTTTTCTCTCCTTTTTTTTTCTTCCATGCTCCCCTTATTTTTCCTGTCGAGTACTACTAGCGTCATTGTCGCAAAAGTAGCTCGCAAAATACATGAGTGCATTCCAATCTGAGCTTTGCTAATGCTTTCCCGCGGAATTAAGCTCAAACCTGCCCTTATCCTTCATTTGATTATCGAAAGACCGTGGGAGAAAGTATTCCGAATTCGTTTGATCGAAGACTCTTTTGAATTAACTGATCTCGATAAATCTATAATTCCTTTAATTTAAAAAATATGATATATAAATTATTATTATTATTATTATTGTTATTATTATTATTATTATTATTATTATTATTATTATTATTACTATTATTATTATTATTATTATTATTGTTATTATTATTTTACTCGTCAATGTATTCATGATTTTCTCGGTAGAATATCTTTCCATTATTAATACGAATCGATCAATGATGTTGCATTCTTCATTATACTGATGTTTAATCATTAGTTTTTACGTATATGATAATATGAAAATAAAGAGTAAAATAGAGATAGCGTTGAGAATTCGTGAAATATCGAAACGAATTTACGTTGCCGTACCTTCGCGTTCGTACGATCGATCGATTCGTACTAGTGTTCAAATACATAGATATGTGTACGCATACATCGATATTTCGATGCGTACGCGAATTTCGAACAGCCGATAAAATCGGTAGTCCAGTCGCGTTATCCACTTAAGCGCCAGGACAGCGCAACACCAAATTGAAGTTTCGAATTAAACCGTCCGGATGATCCGTCTCGTCTCGTGGACGCGGCTATGCCATCTCTCTCTCTCTCTCTCTCTCTTTTTCTCTTTCTCTCTCTCTCTCCCTCTCTCTCTCTCTCTCTCTCTCTCTCTCTCTCTCTCTCTCTGTATCTCTATCTCTCTCTCTCTCATTCTCTTTCTCTTTCTCTAAAGCTCGTTTGCAATTTCAGTAGCCAGCAAATATGTCCACGTCCGGTTCGCACAGGTTTAGAGTGAATGTATAAATCCTTTGGACTAATCTGCTACATTCCTTGGTCCTCGTCCTGCGAAGGGAATAATATCTTCTGGAAATACTTGCGAAATTACTCTCCTCTAACTCAAATTCGATATACTCTTGAACGTTACGTAAACTTTTAATTACCCTTGAAATCCATCGAGGTAACTCGAAACATTGAATTTCTTAATTCTCCTAGTGAAGTCACATTTATCGAACCTTTTCTGATTTCAAGAAAATATCTCGGTAATCATATTATCTGGTAAAAGAGAAGACTGCTGGTAATTCTCAATGGCGTAGCGATGTAATGTCTCCTCGAGTTTGCCGAGAGAGAGAGAGAGAGAGAGAGAGAGAGAGAGAGAGAAAGAAAGAGAGAGAGAGAGAGAGAGAGAGAGAGAATTTTTTTCCCATCGGAAATGCATCTTGTGAGCGCCCGTATAAAATAAATACATTCCACACACGTCCCATGAGTTTATCTCACGAAGGAGAGGGTCCGACATATTGGGATCGTGCTAGTCACCTAACCACGTTTATGTACCTTCTGCGTCGACTTACTTCAGCGAAACGAAAGTCCGCCTTCTCCTTCCTATTCTAACGTCTCTTCTTGAATTATAATGCAAGTACTTTCAAGGAAACCACTTTAGTTGCCTTAATATTATTCGATTATGATATCGTGCTATCTTAGAAACCACAACCGTCTGCGTTTATAATTTAGTTATTTTTAAGTCCTTCGCATTCTTGACAATATTAGTCTCATTGTTCCAGGTGTCGGATGAAACAATGGAGAAGAGATCTTCCACCAACTTCCGTCATAATCACTTTTCATAACGAGGCCAGATCGACGTTGTTAAGAACCGTAGTCAGGTAAGTTCTCCCTTCTTAATCGTTTATACTTTTTTTTTTTTTTTCATGAATATTATATCGAACGAACGAATGAACGTTTCGATATAATCGGTTTTAAAGGATAGACAGAAAAGAAAAAATAAAGTTTCTACTATATACGAGTAACTCTAGAAAAGTGAAGAAATTCAGAATACCGGCCGATGGAATTTTCTAATCGTCGTTCCATCGTTCCATCGCGTGTCACGAGTACTATATCCGTTCAAAGTAGGCGAGACATCGAGATCCTTTTCAAGCCTCTCCTTTTCCCTCTCTCTCTCTCTCTCTCTCTCTCTCTCTCTCTCTCTCTCTCTTTCTTTCTCTTTTCCCCTCTTTCTCCTCCTCCTCCTCCTTCCTCTTCGTTCCACGAGTTTCTGGCATCGAGCATAAATCAGAGATTTTTCTCATAACTCGGTCTCGTATTAATTAAAACATTTTTCCATCTACGAGACCGGAAGGAAAAGAGATGAAGGAGAGTTTTGGTAGTCAAGAGTCGGCAAGTTCTTGCAGAGGTTGAACCAAGAGGCGTAACGAAGCCTTAAATTTATTTAAGGCGACCATATAAATCGACCATTCGAATTAACGAGAATTCTTAATTACTTTTCTTTTCTTTTTTATTCTTATTATTTTTTCTTTTTTTAGCGTACTCAATAGAAGCCCTGAGCATCTGATCAAGGAGATCATATTGGTCGATGATTTTAGCGATCATCGTGAGTACTTCGACTGCAATTTTTTTATTTTTGTTTTACATATGTATCTACAATCGGAAAAATTTTTTCATACGAATTTCATTTATCATTCCAGCTGAAGATGGCGAAGAACTGTCAAGGATTCACAAAATACGAGTGATCAGAAACGAAAAAAGAGAAGGTTTAATGAGATCGAGAGTTCGAGGCGCAGATGCGGCCACTGCTAGCGTTTTAACGTTTCTAGACTCTCACTGCGAGTGCAATGCTGATTGGTTGCAACCCCTTTTAGAAAGAGTAGCAGAGGACCCAACGAGAGTTGTTTGTCCTGTAATCGACGTTATCAGCATGGATACGTTCCAATATATCGGTAATTTGCTCGTCTCTATTGTCATTGAAAAATTACTCTCGCTTTAAGTTCAAGTGGCCATGGAGTACACGTATTGTTCGTTAGAAAATGAAAACCATCGAATATAGTTTGAAATTGACTTCAATGATAAATTAAATAAAGAGCGGGAGTTTCAATACTCTCTGCTAAATGAACGTGGAATGTGGAAAACCGGGATTTTACGAGAAATTTCGAATTCCTATATTGAAAAAATTGGATCAATACAGTTTTTTTTTCTATAATAGGTGCATCGGCAGATTTGAGAGGAGGCTTCGATTGGAGTTTGGTTTTCAAATGGGAATATTTGAGCCAAGCTGAAAGACAAGCGCGACAAAAGGATCCAACGCAAGCAATCAGAACGCCGATGATAGCTGGTGGATTATTTGTCATCAATAAAGCTTATTTCGAGAAACTTGGAAAATATGACACCCAAATGGACGTCTGGGGTGGTGAAAATCTTGGTGAGATAATTTAACAATTCTCTCTAAGTTCATTTTATTTCAAAATGTCTACAAACTACTTGATTATTTGTTCAGAAATATCCTTCCGAGTATGGCAATGCGGTGGCAGTCTAGAAATTATTCCGTGTTCTCGAGTAGGCCATGTCTTTAGAAAACGTCATCCTTATTCATTTCCTGGTGGTAGTGGGAATGTTTTCGCACGGAACACGAGACGTGCCGCTGAAGTATGGATGGATGAATATAAACAATTTTATTATAATGCTGTACCTCTTGCACGGAACATTCCTTATGGAAAGTAAGTAGGTTACTTTAGAGATCTATGTTTTAAAGATCAAAATTCGTTTAGATGTTCTATCGATATCTTTTCTAATCCTTTTACTGCTTTTCAACAGTATTCAAGACAGAATGGAACTGAAACGAGAGCTGGGCTGCAAGCCCTTTATTTGGTATTTGAAACACGTCTACCCCGAATTGGTGATCCCTACGAGCGAGGGTGGTCCAGGAGGATCTCTGAAGCAAGGCACGGCTTGTCTGGATAGCATGGGCCATTTGCTAGATGGAAACGTTGGTTTATATCCCTGCCACGATACCGGTGGCAATCAAGTACGTACCAGTACGATCCATTTAACGAACGTAACGAAGTATTTTCTTCAATTACTTTCTGGGAAAACAAACGTTGTCCAAATGTTCGAACACCTAATAAATTACTCCTTTCGATTCGATTCTACTCGTTCAATTTTTCAAAATAGATTCTTCTTAACGTAATGTGATACATTATTACGTTTGAAAGTTGTACGCTCTAGAAAAATAAAACTATATGTATATACAGTATGTTTGGTTTGCGTGTATACAAGTGATTATTTCCTTAAGTATAAAACATGCAAAAAAATATTTTAGACAAATGTTGCATAATATAAAGGGGGATACATCACAGTGATAATTATTTGACTTTGCGATGATCTTAAAGGGCCTTGTAAACGTTACATTTACATTTTTATATGGAACTCTATATTTTTTATTATATATTCTTATAGCTGACATCAAAAACTATTTTCAAAACACTACTTACATTATATATTTTGTATAAATTATTGTTTAGTTATTTTACTTCAAATTTGTCATTAGCATTATGTAATGGACTCTACGAGGAAGTAGTTCGGTTAAACTTTGTATGCTTCTAGACGAAAAATAATCGAATTGAGCCACATTCATGCAAAATGTGTGAAAATATTCTTAATAATAGAGAACATGAAGAAGTACTAATGAAGACTAATGAAGTACTAATGAAGAATACATGAAGAAATACTAATATTGTTAGCACACCAATGTCAAAGACAGAACAGAAACGACATAACAGGATGGAACAGGATAGAATTGGAAGAAATAGGAAAGGGTAGGCTTAGCTTACCTTGGTTTCAGCGAGTCGGGTCGGGTTGAATCGGGTTGAGTTTAGGTTCATTTAGTTTATGTGCGTCTGGGGTCTTATCTGGGGTTTCATCTGCAGTTTTGTCTAGAATTTTCTTCGCGATTTCGTCCGCGGTTTTGTCTAAAGTTTCATCGGTTATCTTCAGCTATCTTTGGGTATCTTATTAAAGATAATCAAAAATATCTGAAGATACTCAAAAATTTCCGCTATTCTCGGGTATTCTGTCTTAATCGATTCGATCCATTCGCTTTAGAATCAATCCGATTCAATCTGTTTTGTTCTCCACTGTCTTGTCTTCGGCGTATTATCATCATTAACCTCTTTCTATTTACATGTTCTCCGTTATTAGAAATACAAAATATATATTTTACATTGATGTAGCACAATTTAATTGTTTTCCATCTAAAAGCATACAAAATCAGATCGGACTAAGTATTTCTCTGCTAAATATGTCGGATAATGTCAATGACAGTTCTACACTAAATTTGAAGCTTAATAAATCGTATGAAATGTAAGTAGTGTTTTGAAAATAGCTCGATAACAATGACAAAAATATGTAATAAAAAATATAAGGTTCTATTTATACATTTAAACATGATCTTTGCAGGGCTTTTCGTGATTATCGCAAAGTCTAATAATTATCACTATGATGTAACTGATGTTGTACAACATTAATAGGAAAGATTTTTTCCATTTTTAACATTTAGGGAAATTATCGGGTTTATACATTTAAACTGGTCACACTGTATATCAGTTTCATTAAGATTTACAAAAGAAGCAATATGATTTTATGATTTATGATCGATTAGTTCTTCACTAGTTAACACGATGTATCATAGGATTCGTGGATAGAGAAAGTTTTGATTGAGAATGAAAAAAAAAAGCGAATGGTAAGATATAAGTTTAGAGAGCTATATTATGGATAATTTAACCATTTCAGGAATGGGGTCTCACCAAGGATGGTCTGATAAAGCATCACGATCTTTGTCTGACGTTACCACTTTACGCGAAAGGTACGACGCTCCTCATGCAGGTTTGCGACGGCAGCGAAAATCAGAAGTGGCGACACTTGGAAGGTGGTCTCATAAGGCACTCCAGGATTCCCGTCTGCGTGGATTCCAGATATCACGCTCAACGTGGAATCACCGCGGAGAAATGTGACTCTAATGCGGAAACGCAGAGGTGGCATCTCTACAATCACACTCACTAACTTCCATCGTCCTCTCGATGAGAACAATCACCTTACTCGACCGCGTAATAATACGTCTTTCGTCTCACGAGCTCGCCGAATCTTCCAAAGGATCGATTGTTTCGTTCGTTCGATCGTTAAAACGAACGTGCGAAACGAATTCGTCCCAGAGAGAAGGGAGATTTCTTCTCCGTCTTTTCCTTCTTCTTCTTCTTCTTCTTCTACTACTATTTCTTCATCATCATCTTCTTTGGGCCTAGAAAAAATCGTCGTTCTTGAAACGAATCACGGACCACATTCTCGGTTTTTTTTTCTTGAACCAATCGGTACGATGACTCCGGATTTTTTATATTATAAAACGTGCTACATGATATAAAAAACCAAAAAAAAAAAACAAAAACAAAAACAAAAAAAAAGATACAATAAAAAAAAGTGTAAGGACTTCGCATGTTCCCATCGAAATTCCCTTACGATTTGATTTGCGCGAATATTTAAATATCTAATGATCTCAAAATACAATCGCTCGAGCGATTATTTTTATGCATTTATTTTCAAAATATATATTTTCCTTTACCTTCCCTTTTTTAAGTTGGACGTTACTTCAGTATTGTGGTATTTTAATATAGAAGATACTTGACGAGAGATTTTGCTTGTGAATACCAATTTGAGATTATAATTTTACTAGTATATACGTTATATAGAACAAAGAATCGATAGAGCAATGTGTGTACGTTTTGACATGAGATAATCCTAGGTTCGATTATTAATATTTTAATGTTTTTTTTTTTTTTTTTTTCTTACTCTTTACTAGTCATTCGCGATGATATGTCTGCTTTCCACAAGTTTTATTTTTTATTGTAATCTAGGAAAAGATGCATGCGTGGAGGAACGAGAATATTATTTCTTACGGCTTGACGATTATCGATGGTCGACGATAGGTCGTAGATCGATTCGAGAAGCTTTTTAGTCACGTCTTTACGAGTCTGAAAAATTCATCTACGCTGCGTCCATTCTCTTCTTTTTTTCTTTCTTTTCTTTTTTATATATATATATACATACATACACATACATATATATATATATATATATATGTGTGTGTGTATATGTGTGTGTATATATATACATAGCAGATTTTAATCAATTTTTAGAGCGTTCGATTGCATCGATATTTTTTGTCTCCAATCCGTTAGATTGGAATCGTGAAACAAAGCGAATGTTTCAACTCCACGCTCTATGATTCTCGATAAAGAGATTTATTTTTGTAAGAAATTATATATGTATTTACTTGGTTGTGCAAACGGATGGGAATCGCGATACGATTAGCGTGTAATGATTTAACACATTGCGGACCGATCAATCGATAAACTATATAATTTCGTTTAGATCTCTTCGGTGAAACGTATAGAAACAATTAGTATAATTAATTATTACAAGGATCTCCGCAACGCGTTAAATGCAAATGCGAAAGTACATATACACGGTGACTTATATAGCAATATGACGCAGGTCTTACAATTTAGGCAAATCGGCATGTGAGATGGCTTTTTTATGGCCTCGACTTTCCGCCGATAAACGATTATAACTGCCGCCGTTTTTGCGCCGGATTCGCATCTATCGGAGGTTTGAAATTTAATATTGTACGATATTGCGCGCTTTGCATTGAGCTTTTGTATAATATTGCGCCCATCCGAGTGTCATCTTCAATGTTGACAACCGTAGTCGAAAATGTTTGTTGGGAGATTGTTTTTTTACATATTGGTACTTTAAATAGGCGATAACATGTTTAGTGTAGATATTATAAATGATCGATATGTTCTTGAGAGATGGCAGAAAGAAAGAAAACGATTGTTCGTTAATAACAAGTATATTGTACATTTAAATTAGAAAATGAGAAAATGATATAAACACGTGAATACATTACACATGCCTGCGTATTCGTAACATTATCATCCAAATTTTATGCGTTATCTTTAAATTTAATTTTTAATTTTTATTCGATAAAATTTATGAAAATTAAATTTCATTTTACAAACTTTTACTCGATGAAGATTTGTTTTTCAAATGTTTAACTCTAAAGAAAAATATCATTGAAATAAATTAATGAATAATTTATATGAATTGTAATGTTGTGTGTATGTTGGTTATGTACATACATAAATATAGACGAATTCTGTGCGTCTGTTTCATATTTAAGATACTTTCGCAAAGTGAAAATGTGGTAGGCGCGCGTACAGGTGCAAGAATTGTAGACTTCGTGATGAAAGTTGGGCCTTGGGGTATTCTGAACTAGGATTTGAACCTGGGTCTTTCGCTTTCCGGCCAATTTCAACCTCACGAATGCCTACTTTATTAAAAATGGAGATGGTCACTCCCACAGAATTATATGAAAAAAGACCTTGTAAATAATTTCATATATTCTATTAATTAATTATCTTTCTCCCGTCCTAACTTCTCGAAATAATACTTCTTTGCTATAATAAAAAAATATGAATACTTTTTCTCTTTGCTTCCGTGCATGACGAACAAGTTGAAACTACGAAGTTTCTCTACCATAATTACGCTGATACCTGTAAATAAACCTTATCACGTGAAAATATAAATATAAATTAATGAAAGAATGAAACATTGTACTTTCCAAGTATATAAACTGTATTATAATACTGAAAATTCGAGATTAAGTTAAGATAATAAGTAATCAGTCAATGTTAACATTCGTATCCTATAAAATATCTTTGTAATTGACGAAGAAACGTTGTTACAAGTAAAATACGAAGGCTGTATAGCGAACTATTCCTTACGTATTGTTATTTGCGGTTTCTTCTGAATAATTAGAAAAATGAATTTTTCTATAAGAGAGTGTAATCATAATCGAATATTTCGAAAAAATAACGAATATTTTAAAGACGATTAGTACATATTATGAAAAAAATAAAATCATTATGATTTTATAATTCAGCATCGATTATATTTAGATCGCATATGTTGAAAAAATAATTTTTTTTAAATTAAAATTCCGAAATTGTCCTCAATATCATCTTTTTATTTTATATAGATTAATTTCTTTTCAAAACATAAGGATCAACATTCTCTTCCATCCTATTCGCAAATGTATAATAATTATTACATATACATAAATATATACATAAATAAATATATATATATATATATATATATATATATATATATATGTATATGTATATACATATATATGATAAAACTACGATATTATAGTAATTCTAAACAAAGTTTTTCTAATAAAATTATGACACTTCCGCAGAAACATATTTATTTATTATAAAATTGATTTAGTTAAAAATCTTACATGGATAGTTTACACACTTATGAAAGTTTCTATTATAATTTCTAAAATTTCTCCTTGTCTATATTTTTGCATTTTGTTTCTTCATTCCTTTCTTAATTTTTTTCTTTAATTCATCGATATTTATTTCTGTATCTTTTGGATTATTCTCTGTTGATTTTTCCTCTGGTGGAATAAATGCCTGCTCTCTGCGTTCTATCCTTCTCTTTTTAGCCTCTTCATGTCTAGTCTCTTGTTCTTTCTTCTTCTTTGCTCTCTTTTGTTCTTCTTTTAAGAAATATTCTCCAGACATAAGCTGTTTATCAAGTTTGCTTTCTTGCTGCGGCGGTGGGAATGGAGTATATGGTTTCTTCTCCCTCTTCTTTCTTGGTTGTTTTCTCTTACTAACATTTTTACTATTAAACTTAGGTAAAAATCTTTCCCAGTTTTCATTCTTCAATTTGGGGTCTTTTGCTAATTCTCTTTTTATCATTAATGCTTTTATGTTATAAATAGGATGAATATTTTTCATAGTATCTTCAGCAATACGTCTCACCTGTTGTAAACCTTTATAAGGTCCTAATGCAGAAACTGTCTGTCCTTGAACTAATACATAACAATTTGTTAATAATTCTATAGATTTCAATGTACATCCGTTTGGTCCAATTAACCTTTGTCGTCTCTTAACAAATTTTTCCTTATTTCTTACAAAGGAAGAAATTTTTATAATATCAGAACCAATGTTGTCTTCCAATACTCTCACTGCTTGTTCAAAAGGAACCGATCTAGACATGAGTTTTATCATATCTCTTGCTTTCACAATAATATAAGGATCCCAAGTCTTTCTTGTCGTTTTAACTGTCATACTACCTTCCACGAGATCTAATTCTGCTTTGACCGCATATTCGTCTAATGCTTTCTGTACCAGAGGCCAATGTTCTTTTAAATATTGTTCTCTGTACTTTGGAAATAAAGTAGCAAAAGAACTTTCCTCCAAAAGACGATGTGGATTATCTTCAGGTTTGAATGCTGGAATTTTCAACGACCAGGCATTATCCACAGGTCCAGTCATTTTCGGAATCTCTTCTGATTCTTTATCACTCATTTTTTACAATAAAATTTATAATTAAAACATTACACGAAATATTTTACTTCCGATCGAAATTCACGTATGATTTTTATAGGTTATAGTTCGTATTCTTTAGTATTCAATTATACACTAAATTTTTATATATAATAAAACTGTCTATAAAAATATTTTCTTTTGTATTATTTTACGTTTCCTCGATACAATGATAAAACATGTATCTTTAAATAAACGAAAAGAATACACATTTCTACATGCAAATAGTTCCATAAGCGCCACGTATCGTCGTATATCGCAAATATACTACCATCTACCGATAATATGAATGTAATAATTTGTATATAAACTATATATACGTCTATATCTGTGTACAAAGAAGCATAAAATTTAACACATCAATAACAACGTATTACTTTAAATTATTATCTCTGTATAATATATGTTACATTTACCATGTGAGTAACGGAATTAGTATTGTAATTATCGGTAAAATAGTACTCGACTTAACAGTTCCTAAAAAATTTTAAACTTTTCATGGCGCGAATCACGTGTACGTATGTTTAAAATGAAGATTTAAAAAAAAAATATCATTGTTAAGTTATTCAATTAACTACTTTTCGATAGATATTTATTATACTAAAATATATATACGTAGTTTTATGTTTATGTAATTATTTGTATAAATTATTCCAATATTTTTTAATGAATATATTTTCTGAGGTTAAGTTTGTTAAATATATACTTGTACGACTAACGAAAGTGAATTTATTTTTAATACACAATTAATGATTTAAATTTTAATAAAAGTATAATAATATCTCTGGCAAATATATTTTTTAGTGAATATCTTTTCTGAGGTTAAGTGTGTTAAGTATATTCTTGTACGACTAATGAAAATTGATTTAATTTTAATACATAATTAATGATTTAAATTTTAATAAAAGTGTAATATCTCTGACAAATATATTTTTTAGCTAATATATTTTTTGAGGTTAAGTGTGTTAAGTATTTACTTGTACGACTAACGAAAATTGATTTAATTTTAACACATAATTTATGATTTAAATTTTGATAAAAACGTAATATCTCTGGCAAATATGGTTTGCTGTATGATCTAGGAAAAATAAAGAATATATAGGTAACAGAACCTCAATTGTACTTAATATCTTGGTTTAGTTTTCCTTTTTTTTTCTTTTATTTAATATCCATATATTTGGCTTTAGGCATTCTTTTTTATGTTTGAATGTATTTGAACTGCACAGACTGCACTAGTGTCACACATGCTTTTTTATGTACCATTAGTCTCCCTTTATATATTAACCCCTTTGAAAAGGGTAAAGGGCTTCACCCCTTTACACATAAAAAAGGGATAGCTGTTAAAAAAGGGTGTAGCAGCTGAAAAAGTATAGGCCTATTTTAATAGATACATTATATCTGAATAATTTATAATATTATATAAAATTAAATATTTGATGTGTCAATCTATATTTCTTTATTATTTTTTATATCTGTTTAATATAAAAAAAAATGTTTAATTAAGACAAGATTATAAATGCTTCATCTTTTCTAGATAATAGTTGTTAGGACAATATTTTTTCTTGCTTACAATAAAAATTCATCGGGCCACACCCTTTTGACTATGGGATTTGGAAAATTCGTTCGGGGCATGCTCCGTCTCATAGCCAATACAGATCTTCCTGTTCAAGGGTTACGGTCTCTCTCCTATACTCTTGACAGAGGATCTACTCCCAGGAATTGGGGAAGGATTCCTGTGATTGGTCAGGGAAACTTAGTCTACCACCAGCTACGCAGCAGTTTGAAAGGGGTTCTTCAGTTCTCCGTTGGCAGCCGTTGCCTTTAGATCATATATATCTTTTCATCAATCAGTGAGCATATATTGTTGAAGTGTTGAAATAATATGTTTTAATGGATTTAACAATAGTAAGTTTTAATAGATTTAACAGTAGTAAGTTTTAATATTAGTACTTTACGGTTCTCATAAAGTGCATGTATTTTACAAACTATGTATTCAATCAAATAATTCTTATATCACATATTTATATTATTTATTTCAATATTTTTCTCTTATAATATCATTTTTATATATTTATATATCTTCAGTTTTTGTCAATTTAACTTTTATTATTCATTTCGTATCAAATTATTATAAAAATATTAATTTTATATTTTTAACATACAATATGCGATTAGCAATGTTATTCTCCATTATAGAAGATTGATTCTCCATCCCTTTGATATGCAATCCTTTAGGGTACGCTTGTTGTGAGTTACCCTTTTTTTAGTCACCCTTTTTTTGAGATACCCCTTTTTGGAGGTATCCCTTCCTCAATTCTCTCCCCACCATCAGAGATTTTACCCTTTTTATTTGGAACAAAAAATATTGTCGTTTTTCTTCACAATGTTTGTATTTTTTTTTAAATATCAGTTTTTTATAGCAAGGTTTCAGTTGTCTAAAAATGGTATTTATAAATTGCAATATAAATTGTACACACTTCTTTTAGAAGTATTTCTTTCAGTTGCATTTGTTTCTTGTCTATAGCTATACTATATCAAATGGTGGACAATAAATTTTCCTTCTTTAAAAGGGTGTATGCTAGAGTTAAAAAGCATGGGTCAATTTGAAGCTTTATTCTCATTCGATGTTAGAGCCATGGCAAGGGGTGGAGCTTCTTTCCCTTCCACTTTGCATTGATAAGAGAAAAAGCTAAAGGGTAGACAGTCTTACATAGAAGTCGAATGAAAGAGGATACTTTGCTTGTATGACAGCATTGCTATTCCCATTTAAACTAGTTATTTAATAATAATGAAATTGCAGTGATTTATTTCTAAAAACTTTATTTCTAAAAACTTTAAAATACATTTTTATTTAGTAATGAAATAACAAATCAGATAAATCAGAGTATTTGTGCTCAAGTAAAAGTGAAATTTTATTATAGTATTGCAAACAGTGATATGTGCAAAGTGAACAATATTAATATCTTTATAACTTAAACAAAAATTGATAAAGATTATAATAAAAAAATAAGAAAATGAAAAGAAAATACAACTGATAATATAATCTGTGTGTGGTCATATTTCAAACATATTAAAAGTACATCAAAATTAATTATTAAAAATATATCATTTTAATTTGTTTCCAGTACAAATAATATATATAATCTATTTAAATTTGAAATTTGTTGCGTATCAAAAATCTCGTATGATAACGTTACCGCAAGCAACGTTAGCTCTTCCACATTGACTTTGCACAGTTATCTTGATAGTTCAGAAGAATGCTGTAAGATGCCGCGATATAGAGTATTCACTGTTTTAACACGAGATTGCAGATAATATCTAAAAATAATAATAAATTTTTTTTATAAAAATTTTGTAATGTTTATAATTAACAAATAAACATATAGTATTTATTTTGAACATTTTAATTCTTACACATACATATATACATGCATATATTAAAATTAAATTATATTATTAACTTATCAAACGGAAATATGCATTCAAAAAGTACGATTTATAGACTCCCGAGGTATCATTTAAAAGATTAATAATCACATAGATATCTTTTTGTATAAGAAAAAACTTTCGAATATATCAAAGGCACAAATGTTTTCGAAATAGTTTAGGAGGGTCGAAATCCTGATTGTAAGTGTAGAGATAAGTGCGAATAAATTTTATCCCAAAGCCTATCCCCTAGAATCGCTTCATCAAAAGCCTGCTTACCTTTGTTCGCTGTTTCAGAACGTCGATGCGTTTTCCACGAGGTCTGCGCGTTCAGCAAAAGTGTGTTTGCATTTCTCTCCCTTTGGGACATCGTCTCCGGCGCGCAATTCCGAAAAGCCGATTTCAATTCCGTTTCCTTTTACAGGGAAAAAGAAATCTCGAGTGGCTGACATGGTCCAAAGAGAGATAGAGAGAGAGAGAAAGAAAGAGAGAGAGAGAGAGAAAGGATGCGAGGGTGACTTCACCCTGGGATTAGGAGAATCGCGTAGACAGGAGCCGCAACACGCGTGACTATCTCAAGGACTCCCTACATCCTCGAGAGTCCCATTGCATCGATCCTTCTCCATCAGCCTTCTTTGCTTATCTCGACTTGTTTCGTGAAGCTGAGGAAACCATGGACTGGTGAGTGATAAAAATTGTAGTAATTTTTCTTTTGTTTTTTTTTTTACGATTTTCAATCTAATATTTTATACAATTTGAAATTGATCAGATTAAGTTTATAATTGTAAGTTTATAATTGGATAATTAGATTATTTTTATATTATTATTATTACTATTTTCATTTTATTATTACCATTAACAGTATGTATGTTCGAGTAAGGAATAAAGAGAAATTCGAATTCTCATTGAGATTCCTTCGTGTGTAACGTTACTAGATGGTATAACGATGAGCTTCGTTTCCGTCTCCGGTCTTCACAATTTTCGCCCCGTCAACTCCATTCTTCCGCGCTCTGGCTCCGTATGTCTTGCCTCCTTCACGTCCTAGACGTGAACGAAAGGTTCAGAAAGGAAATCCTAGTTATACGAGGTTCACGCTCTCAATGTGTCTGAGTATCGGAAGGATAGTTGAGAAAATAAAACGAAATTTCTTAGCATTTAATTAGAAGTGAATTAAAAGAATTTCGATTGTTTGAAATTTGTTCGATTCGAGAATGTAACAGTAGAGTAAGAACAGGGAATACTATCGATTCTATGTGGACAACAAGCAACCGAGAATTTTTCTTAAGAAAAAAAAAAGGAAAGAAAAACGTTTTACGAGCGACAAGGAACGACCGAAGTCTCCTCTCTCTCTCTCTCTCTCTCTCTCTCTCTCTCTCTCTCTCTCTCTCTCTCTCTCGTTTCTTGCTCTAGGATACGGAAGATGCTTTTCGCCCGATATTTTTCATTCCTCGTGTGCAGCGCATAAACACATTTTTATATGACACAGGAGTTGATGTATCTTTCTCTCTCCGGGATCCTGGCTCTCGGTTGGAATAGAAGCCTTTGTCCAGGGTGCTGTCCGTGCTTTTTGATATTCTGTCGGCGCCTTCGTCCTTTCGGGACGTTCCACGCCACCCTCGATTTCTCTTTCTTCCTCTTCCTTCCTTTCTACCCTTGCATATATCCTCTGAGGGCGGCGTCCTCCATCGTTACTTTTCCGAAGTAAAAATCATCCTTCCGGTCAGAGAGAAAAAAAGAGAATTCGAAAGGAATTTTCAGAAGAATCGCGATTCGCGAATTTAAAGGGACAGACGATCCAATTCGATCCCTTATTTTGCCGCCTTTCGAGCGTAACGCGTATCTAAAGGAGAGAGCTGTTCGGCTTGCTTTGTCGCTAAAAGATTCGTTGAGTCTTTTCTCTTTGTACGGGGTGCGCTGCTTTGCGCAGAGACCAGACTCGGCCAATAAAAACTTTACAGCTCCGTAATGAATGCAAGAAATAATTATCTCATGAATACATTAGTTTTAGTATCTTCCGACACGGACGAGGACCGTAAAAGCGGCATTGGATATCTCGACCCTTCCCATCTTACTTATATTCCTTTTTCCCCATCCCTCTCACTCTTTCTCTTTCTCTCTCTCTCTTTCTCTCTCTCTCTCTCTCTCTCTCTTTCTTTCTCTCTCTGTCTCTTTCTCTTTCTTTCTCATTCTCACGACCGATATCCTCCTCTTCGTTCGATAATTCTTCGATCTCGTGAGGCTAACACCTACTCCCCTTGGAGCACGAGAATGGAAAGCTTTTCAGTAATCTCGCAGCGTCAGCCGAGAGATCGAAGGACGCCCGATAACCTCGACTTCGAAGAACGCTATAAACCCCATTAGTCTTGCTACCTCGAACAATAATATCGCTTTTAAATTTGATCTCATTGACGATGGTAGACGTAGATACTGATAGATCGCGAGAAAGTAGGAAGGGGCTAAAGAGTCAGGATGTAGGGGTGGGCAAAAAGGAAGAGGGGAAAGGTATACTCGCATTTACGTCATTTATCGAAGAAACTTCGTTTGGCTATATCAGTAGAAAACCCTTTATGTGAATACTGCTAGATGCTAGGAGATGGAGAAAAAGAGGAAGAGAAAGAGAGAGAGAGAGAGAGAGAGAGAGAGAGAGAGAGAGAGAGAGAGAGAGAAAGGAAGAGGACGGTGAGCGGATAGAGGGTGTGAGGGGGTGTGCAGGGCTCGTGACACAGAGTGATTGATCGTCGCCTCGCGACACCCCCGTCTTACTTCTAGAGTGGATAAGGGGTGGAAAAAGGAGTGGAAACCCTTTCACGCTTTCACGGATCAGTCACAGGATCACGTTCTCGACCCAACCTTCTCGTTTCCTCGGCCTCCAAGCTCGACTCCTTTCGTACAAGGCACATGCATCACCCTGTGTCCTACCGACGACTTTCCTCCCTCCTCTTGCAACTTCCCTTTTCGTTTCTCATGAGATCGCATCTTCAAGATTGAGAGTAAGTAATCCTTCCAATATAATATTCATTTTATTGAGATAATCTTCTTAAGATTGTTTATATAATTTAATAATCTTTAATTTATGATTTATTTAGTATTAAACAAAGAGTAGATCAGAAAATTTTTAGAAATTCATCCTATTTTCTCGTTCGTTTACGCGGCGCATGTTTCTCCGGAAGCTGGAGCAGAGACGACGGCGTCTCATACATCAGACACCTAATTCTTCCTTTCGCTCGAGTGTAACTCTTATATCTTATCCATTTAGAAGTTCCATTTTGCTGCTTTCAGTCGGCCGACTGGGCTGTCGCTATTAAAACCGACGAGCCATATCGTCGTGTCATTGATAGCCTTTACTACTCTTCTCTCTCTCTCTCTCTCTCTCTCTCTCTCTCTCTCTCTCTCTCTCTCTCTTTCTTTACGTTTGAAGCTAACGAGCGAAAAGGGTTTCGATGAACGTCGATAAAGCCGAAGGCAACGTCAAGGAAATCGTTTTCTTGCGTTCCAAATAAAGCATTTTCTATCGTTCTCAATGTGTTAAAGTTCTAAGATCGATTTTACGAAATCGATATCGATGGGATCGATATTCTAATAAAAAAGAATATCAAAGTTGGTCGGCTATTCGATTTATGAGATATAATAAGTAGAATCGTAATAGAAAGAATAGCTTTTAGTCGAATGACGGCTCCGTCGAATCAGGCATGAAGAGGCACATGGATACATAAGACGAAATTGGATATTGCTGTTAAATATTTGAAAAACCTTCGATCCGCAGGATTTCGTTGATATCCTATGGGAATACTCGGCTTGATTTTCCTGCAATTTTTCCCATTGACCCTTTTCGATTTTGAGATGGCAATTAGTGAAAAAGCTTCTTTTTTGTTTTCCTCTTTTCTAATTTCACTATTTGTCATACGAAAGATGAAACAACTATGTAACCCTCACCTTTCATACTTGCCGTTTACGATAGGAAGGATAAAGCGTATGGCGCGATCGTGCCAGAGAAATTACGTGCGCACCTCGTTTGTGTAACATGGCTGCATATAAATAATCGATAAAACCTTTAATGGCCGGAGGCGATACCGAAACGTTCGCTCCTCTTTCGACCTCTTGCTCTCCTAGTACTATATTTAATGTTATAACGTTGCTGATAATTTAATAAAATATATTATCCGAGATAGATTGCAAAACATATATATATATATATATATATATATACACAGACATACACATCCACCCACTCACATACACACACACACACATATATATATATTTTCATTATAGTACAGATATTCATTTCACACCGAAAATAAGTTTTATTTCAAATAATTCAATTCGATAATTCTATATAAAAAAAAATCGAAAATTCATGACTGAGGCTTCCATGTTGCGACGCGGACAACGAAATATGTCGTGTATGTACATATGTATGTATGTATGTGGTAATATATATATTTATATATATATATATATATATATATATATATATATATATATAATATTTATTTTCATTATAGTACATATATTTATTTTTACATCGAAAATAAGTTTTATTTCAAACAATTCGATAATTCTATATAAGAAAATCGAAAATTCATGACTAGGACTTCCATGTTCGCGACGCGAAGAACGAATGTAGGCATTGGCCGAAGAAAATTTAAAATTGAACATCCTACAGAATGTAAGGACCAACGTTCTTACGACGGTCTCCATTTTGACTCTGATCAGGAGAATGTGTTTTTTCCGCGCCCTCGAATACGTCACATGAATAAAAAATATCCTTCAAAGTTGCCAACCCCAATCTCCAAACGGACGAGACCCACCCCTTATCTCGAGCAATCGTGGAAAGGTAGTTTCAAGTTCTAAGGACTTGGGAAATCGAAAAGGTCTGTCTCGAAGGTTTACATGAAGGTTTAGACCATTTTCAAAACGTTATAAGAAAATAAAAAAAAATTTTAATTAAAATACGATTCAAAGAGGAATCGATTCGATTCCCAGATCAAAAAGTTGAAAATGTCGATTCCGGCTAACAGCATCGATAGCTTCTTCTCGTGGAAGCTAACCCTAATATATTGGATCGAGTTTACGGAGGGATAAAGTCACGTTGTGCCAAAAGAGAGAGAGAGAGAGAGAGAGGGAGGGAGGGAGAGGGAGAGAGAGAGAGGGAAAGAGAGAAAGAGAGAGAGAAGGTGAATGGATGCTTCGCAGGAAGGGGCTTGCTCGAAGCGTTACGGGTCATAAACCATCGTCGCTCTCTGAAATCGGTCTTCTAGCTCGCGCTTGCGCTCGCTTACGAAACGCGCGCGTATTTTCCGCGGTGTCTTCTTCCGCTTTCTCACTCTCTGGGGTTCCAAGTCGTTTCGATGGCACTTGTTTACCACTTTCCGCCCACTTTTAAAGTAATAGAATCTCGAGTCCACAAAGTGAGTCATTCTAGTTATTACATAATTCGACATTTTCTTTTTCGAATTTCCAACCAACGAAGGAGTTTCTTGATTTGATAAAAAGAAAAAAAAAAGAAAAAAGAAAAAAGAAAAAGAGAGAAATACGCAATGCCGGAAAGTATTTAAGGGGATGACACGCTAGATCGCAACCCTTATGATTTTTTAACGCGAGCCTTTTTTACGAGCTTATGGTGTACCACTCGCCTCGGGTACCATGTTATTTTAGAGGGCTGGGTCGAGAACTTTTTTTTTTCTTATGAATCCACCAGGAATAACTATGTTTCCTATAGCGTTCATCTTTCAAGTATGTATCTTACCTTGTTATCTCGACGTTGTAATACTTTGCCTCCTGATCGAATTCTCTTGGAAAATGTGTTTTCTACACAGGATAGAATTTTCACAAAATGTTTTATCTCGTTCGACCGAACCGTCGAATGGAAAAATAAACGGCTTGTCTTCCTGTTTGATTTCGACAACTAGAAACATTTTTTTCCTTTATACATTTTTACGAAAGATCGAAAGCTAATTTTTAGGGTACGACTTTTATCAAAATTACATTCGTCGGAAAGTTTCGGGAGTTGTGGCTATTCGTCAAGATCCTTTGTTTGGTCTCAACGAGTGAATGATTCATAAAACTGTAGGATAGGTTGTTTCGAAGGTTTCCATATAGAAAGAAGACGAAAAATGGGCGGCACTCCCATGGGATGATGGGCCATATTTTTCTAAAACGAAAAGAAATGATTTTCTCGTATAGTAACAGCTGTTACACCTTAAAATTCTTAAGTTTATTAAAAAAAATTTTCACGGTTGACCAACATACGATAATAAGGTATAGGTACGAAATAGAAAACTCTTCTTGATAAATATCACATTTGCCCAATAAAACTTGTTCGCGAACGTGCTCGTAGTGCGAAAATACCAAAGATGAATCGTCATATTCTCGAATTCTAGGCCTCGTGTTTGGCCCATATTTCTACCATTTTCGTAAAGAAAAGCCTAAAAAAATTTAGGCTTTTTGCTTTTTTTCACGACGTATAAGAAATTCGTTGAATTTTCCGATGTCCCAGGAAGCTCTCGAGACTGTCTCGGTCTAATGTATGTCTTGTATAGAGCGAGGGTTGCATTTGATTCATTTCACCCTTGGGGGGTGTCCACCTCTTACGTCGGGGTAGATTCGCCACGCGTATCATCAAGGATTCTATATTTTCTTTTTTTCCGAATCGAACGCATTTTGCTCGTGGTAGCGCGAATCCACCCTGGAAGACTTTACACGGTCGTTATAAGCTAACGCACTTCATTTAAAGATCATCTAGCGACGAAAAGCGAGTCGTGGAAAAAGGGAGCAGAGTTTATTTTTTCTTTTTTTTTTTTTTATCTTTCCCTTACATTCTTGTCCTTCTCATTTTTTCACGGACTAACTTCATATAAGTATATATATACATACCTACATACATATATACATATACACACACAAACACACACACATGTATATGTATCGAGTAAGCGAGGGAGAACTTTACAATCGGAGGGTTGCGTCTTTTTCACGCTCGACGTGACTCGCGGCTTCTCGCGTGGTTTTCGTTCGATTGAGTTATTCGCTTGACGAGTACGGGCGCCCTTGCTTTTTAAAAACGTTTTCCCTTCGATAGGGCCCGAAGTAAAAGAAAATAGACAATGTCTTAGTAAAGGAAAGACGATCCTCGTGACGAGAAAAGAATCGAATCGTTTATCGATTCGTCGATGGACGTATCAATAAGCAAAGGTGGATTACACTTTGTCAGTTTAACGCGAAAGAAAGACCGTCCCTTTTCGACGTGCCTATTCTTCGAGATGTAAGCAACCAAGGAACGAGAGATCGCGTTCAAGATCGTGGCCGATCGATGGATCCTTCCGTCGTTGGTTCGTCCTTTCAATTCCGGCCGATTTGGTTCGATCTCTGACGACGAGGAGTCGGCCTCGGTAACGGGGAAAGGAGAGTCCTGCCTTCGCCGGGCATGTGGCAAATTGCTGAACGTTCTTCGTTCTGGAGGGGACTCGAAGGAGTAGGAGTAAGAGTAGCAGGAGGAGGAGGTGGAGGAGGAGGAGAGGAAGAGGAGGAAAAGAAGGAGGAAGAGGAGGAGGACGACGACGACGAGAGAGAGAGAGAGAGAGAGAGAGAGAGAGAGAGAGAGAGAGAGAAAGAGAGAGAAAGTTGCAGCGCGAAGATGTGGAAGGAAGAGGCGGCGGGTAATCTGTGATTCAAAGAGAGCGATCCATCTTGCAACATGCCAGGATTCAATCGTCGGCATTTGTTTGTGAAATCAGTCCCGAAGGAATCCTCCCTCTTTCAACGTTCTCGTCTCCTTCTTCGCCTTCCCCAGTCTCGATCCTCTCGATCCAACGATATCAGAATTTTCTTCAAAAATACCAAAATACCAAATAGAAGGGATGACGTGTCGCGTATATTATTCTAGCTGGACGAATGCAAAGAAGTACGAAAAGGCGAGAAACGGGAGAGGGAGTAACGCATGATCGAAGCCCAAGAAGGGCTAATAAGGGCATATATATTTATTCGGAAAGTCGGGGGTGGATTTTATGTTCTCTTCCCTTTTCTCTACCAAACGAGTGAGAAAGAGAGAGAGAGAGAGAGAGAGAGAGAGAGAAAGAGAGAGAGAGGGAAAGCCGTTGGCTTAGCATTTGGAAAAAGCAGGGATAGATTCGTGCGTCTGATCCGTGCCAGATCCCATAAAATGACCCCGAGCACGATCCATACGATCGAGTAGCCCTTCTCGAGGCGGCAGTATCGCACGAGAGGCCACCCTAGCAAAATTATTGCTCTCCTTACATATTCCTACGTAGCGTAGCGGAATTGGGGCCACCGGCGAATAAACTCGTGCCCTTTTCGATTCGATTGGAAAAAGGAGAAACCGAATGAGCAGGGTGTACGAGCTACGAAAAAAAGAAAACACGTTCGAACGTACTACAAGCTATTGCTCTCTCTTGCTCTCGCTCTCTCTTTCTTTCTCTTTCTCTCTCACTCTCTTTCTTCTCACATCTTCTTTTCTCTCTCTTTATATACTCTATGTCCTCTGTTCGACATACCGTTCAACCAGAGTGGATACTCTATTCTACGCTTTTCTTTCGTTTTTTCTTTTTTCTTTTTTTTTTTATTTATTTATTCTCTTTTTTTCTCTTTTTTTCTCTTTTTTTCTCTTTTTTTCTTTCTTCTTTCTACGAATCCATCTGTGAGCATACGTCTTTGTTGATACGTTTAGATTTTCTCTTTTATCATCTCACATCATTCTATGAATTTTTGTTTTTGTATAATTAATCGATGGCGTATAATAAGTACGCGTATAATTAATCGATTGAACTAATTCAATTTTCATAACAGAAATACATATTGTATTTTCATCACTTTTTTACGATTGGACAATATCATTCTCCCTCCTCTGGCTTTGTACCATAGTGATAGTGAAGATATCGACAGCCTTGTGTTAATTGAGCCACTGCATTAACACCGTGGCATGCGAAAAGTAACATGTTCCTTGGTTGTACCCTTATGGCAAATCTCATGAACGTGAGCGAGTATAACGTCAGTGCTGAAAAATATAATATAAGAGAAAAATATTGCTGGAAAATGAAAGAGTAATTGTTCTTTTTCATTCTCTCATCGTTGTTACTTTCTCTCTTCGTCATTTTTAGAAACGCGATCGTTATCCGAACTTGTCCGATGCGATTATTACGAGAACCGAGAGAATTCTTCGAAATGAGAGCTAGGGTTCGAACTTACCCAAAGTCATCTTGCCGCTAATGATCCTCGGATGCTTTTGCGTGTCTGCTATAGCTGCTATAGGTATCATCCAGTTGAATACCGGTCCCCAGAAGTGTGTACTTAAAGAGTGGTTCGATAATAAAAATCGAGGAAACGATAAATGCAACGTGACTAAACTAGCACGAACTCGTTCGCATCTTTTTTACGAAATCTATAGGCAGTTTGATTTTTAGCACGAAAACACGCAAACTAAGAATATTGTTCTTTGTTGATGATCGACTATGCGATTTGACATAATGA
Organism: Vespa velutina; assembly: GCF_912470025.1. NCBI lineage: Eukaryota > Metazoa > Arthropoda > Insecta > Hymenoptera > Vespidae > Vespa > Vespa velutina. The sequence continues at coordinate 8,041,355 of NC_062197.1, read as the reverse complement.
AAACTTTCCACGGGAATGCATTTAATTTACGTTCACGGTCACATGAATTAAATCTTTTAAATGACTACGCAAACAATATGATAAGTACATACATATAACGTTTCAATCATTCTTGTGTCGTTTAAGGTTATAATAATTACAGTCTTGAAGGATATATAATTACCTCATAAAATAATCTTTATTTTCTTTGCTGAACAAAGATTTATATTTTTTGCTGGCCATGACGAAGAGGAATATAATAACTTGCCGTAAGAACTTAAGTTTTATAAAATTATATGTGACTATTTGTAATAAGATTGTTTGATAAGTTAGAATCGAAGAATCTCTCGTCTATGATTAATCTTAACGATTGGATATTTGATATTTCGTAAAAATAATCAAAATAATTCCTTAGTAAAAAGTAATGGAAACAGTTTAATACGCTTTTGAAATTAATGCATCGCGATAAATCGCACTGAAATGTTAAAAAGCATCGATGCGAAGTAAGGCGATATAAAACTTCGATATTATCAATTCAAGTAATCAATAATAATTTATCGAAATATATAAAAATTCATCGCGAACCTTATCTCTACGAATACCTTTATAAAAAGAAGAAAAAAAAAAAGCAAGATAATAGCCTTGATTACGATAACACTTGCGCGATATTAAAGCGATAAGTATATGAAAGAAACAAAACGTACTTTAAGAGTAAAACATTATAAATGAAAGGATGCTTCGAATGCTACTGCGTTATTGCCAGAAAACTGTTATCTCGAGTACGAGATCTTTTACTAAGATGTTTACTAAACTAATTCGACGAGAGATAACGTTGTTGCAATAAATATCTTTATCAAAGTTGTAGCCCTATTTTCGTGTATTCAAAAATCCGAGAGAGAGAGAGAGAGAGAGAGAGAGAGAGAGAGAGAGAGAGACAGAAAATGAATTTATTTTTCTATTATTTTTTTGATTAACAAGAGTACATACCAATTTTATATTAATTGATACACCTTAATCGATAAATATTCAAGTATAATCTTACATACCCCATCAAAATTCAACTTCTGATATACTTAATGAATGACCTTTTCTAGGATCGTGACGGATTTGTAAATCATCTTTTTCACGCATAATTTATCGTTCGATTGATCACTCAGCTTTTATTTATTTTCTTTTTTTTTTTCTTCTTTTCTTTTTCTTTTTATTGACATGCGTTCGTTGGATTCACGCAAACTTCTTTCCCCTATTCCCTTATAATAAATGCACAGGTTATTATTTCGCGCGTATAATATTGATGGCGTTATGAATGTTGCATGGAGGGGTACGTGTCGTCCTGAGCATAGCTCGCAGGGGGTGGAAACCAGCTAGAATGTTGGAAGGAAGAAGAGATACCAGTACGAAAACGCATGCGCCAATGCAGGAATGGTATTATTGATCTGGAAAGAGGCGGTCTACGGAACCCTCCGAACTTCAACGACGTGTCCACCCGGTCCTAGCACCCCTGTACTATGATTTTTAGAGTACGATGGACGATTCAAATATTCGACGACTCTTCGCGCCTAACAAACCATCATTATTTTCTAAGATCATTTCTATAACGGTTTATGAGTATTGTACCGATTGAATTTAACATTTTTATACATAATGAATATACATTTTCTATACATTACTTTATATTGTATCATATTATTCAATTATCTATACTCTACATATATTTCTCTTTGAATTTTCTCACATAAATTAAATTTCTCTTTGAATATCCTCATATAATAAATTATGTTAGAAATTGCATGCCAACGCAATAAAGGCAGCTTAAAGTTCAATGTAGTTATATTATCTTATCTTAGAATAGTTTTTTCCTCTTGCTTTTACACAAGCACCAAGAGCGTACGAACTTTCGACAAAGCAGCAAGAGAAGAAATTACTTAACGCCTTAAGTGGCCGCACCTGCGTCTTCTATATCCCCTGCATATGCACATTCACGCATGTACCATCAGCACGAGGATTTCTCTCCCACCAAAAGAAAAACTTTATTCAGAGCTATCCTTAATCACCATACCACCTACTCAACGATATTGTCATTACTTTGTTTTTTTTTTTTCCCGTAATATGAATGCTGCTATTTTTTTTTTATTTGCCGTACGTATTTTATACGAGTTAAGAATAAGTTCTGTTTTTGATTAATTTTGTATGAAAATATTAGTTTTCTAACAGAAGATTATTCATCCCTTTTTTTTTTTCATGATCATGCCTTAATTTCTTAATAGAAAATTATTGATGCTTTTTCTTGACAAATATCAAAAACTTATCTTTCTTTTTTCTTCTTGATCACTAATCTGGTGATTTATATATACATCATCTCTTTCTTCTTTTCTTTTTCTTTATTTTCATCGATATTAGAACATCCCCAAATGGGTGTGCGTCAATTCGAATAAAAAATCAAATGATCCGTATGTGAATTCACCTAAAATCTTAGAAATTTGTCCTTTTCTCTCCTTTCTTTCTCGTTAGATATTAAAATCGAATAAAGTATATATATAATGCGCGCGATAAAATTGTGAGATCTAAAAAATTCGTAAGATAGCTTGTGATATTCTCTTTGGCGCCGGTGATTTTATTTATTTTCTTTTATCTCGTCACCAAGATAATGTAAATCGGGCTCATTGTGCGGCATCCTTTCTCTCGTTATTTATGCACTCGCCTTCGGAGTAATTGTTCCATCGAAGGGACGTCCTTCACTGAAGAAAGAGTTTCCCTTGATGTGTACCGCCAACTAACGCAGTGCCCTCACTGAATCCCTTTCCATCGCCATGTTCATTTTTTTTTCTTTTTTTTCCCCCTTTTTCTTTTTTCCTTCCTTCCTCCCTTTCTTTCTTTTTCCATGCCAAGAATTCTAATTACAATTTCGGATTAACGATCGATATCTTCTCGTTCGTAGATTCTACGAATTATTGTAAGTATAAAATAAACGAATATTTTTCTTTTTCCTTTTTTTTTTTTTTTTTTTTTTTTTTTTTATTAAGAGCAGTGAGAGTACCGTTAGCATAGTTAATTGACTAGATGTATCATTGAACGAGATTGGAATCAAATTTCCATTTACACGCACTTATCGGTATTCTACGCGTTTATGCAGGCGTTCTTAATTACTCCCGTACTTAGCAGCGAAACGGACTTAATGAGCGAACGTAATGTGTGGGTAATTGCTAATCGAATTTCGACTCGAAGAACGGGGGAGGGAGAAAGAGAGAGAGACAGAGAGAGGGAGAGAGAGAAAGAAAGAGAAAGAGAGAAAGAGAGAGAAAGAGAGAGAGAGAAAAAGAGAGAGAGAGAGAGAGAGAACCGGAACCGTCCTCTTTGTTTGCCTTACTGCCATGTAACTTTCGTACTGTATTCTGGTAATGCTTTTAATTACCCGAAGCCGAGTCGAACGTACGACAGTTCAAGGATGTTGTTTTCTGTCAATTTGATTTACAACTTTCAAATTATTTAATGAAAGAAATACAAATAAAAAAGAAAGAGAAAAATAAAAAAAAAAAGAAAAATAAATAAAAATAAATAGAAAAAAAAGAAAAGGAAAGACAAAAAGAATTCAACTATCAGCTAACTCGTACATCATACATCAATGTCACTTAAAGTCAGACTAATTTCTCTTAACGATTTCTCTCACTAAAAGATATTAACTCCATACGGATGAAATTTCTGTCGAGAATTAAATGTTCTTATTCATTTTGTTTTATTTTATTTTATTATATTTTTTCTTTCTTTTTCTAATGACGTTCTTTCCCCGTTATCACAATACTCCAGCGTTGCGTTGCGTTAAATATGTCGAGGCAGAAGCGTGGGCGTATCGACAAACGAAGTGCCACGTGCAATCTCCGAAAAGCGCAATATAGGGAAGAGAGTTATGAGGGCTACCCGTGAATGCGAGCCATTATTCCGCACCATAAAGCGATTTCCACGCTTGCGCACAGAATTATGTTTTTACTATTTAGCATTACCCAGGATATCTAACGGCCGCCAGAATTCTTCTTTTGCTTCGATCGATAGAGAATGAAAGAGGAAGATTTCGATGGTTGATGTTAAGAAAATTCTATAAAATATATATATATATATATAAATTAATGCATAAATACAAGTATTAAATGTTATAATAAATCATACAATATTTAAATATGATATTAAAATATATCAAATCGTAAAATTGATATACACATTATCGTTATTGTTTGTTTGTAATATTTATAAACTCTCGAAACCTTTCTCCCGCGGGTTGCATTTTCTTCTTTTTCTCTTCTCTCCATCGTCCTAACTTTCTCGAATGTAATCACAATATGTATGAGAAGGCAGAAGACAGAAATCCGTCGAGATACGAAGCTCACCTAGCACTCAGTTCTCTCATTGGAATTGCAACCAGTCCCGATTTCAGGGCGAACTACATACATTATTCCACGCCCACCGACGGTATAATTTTACGCAAAAGCTTAACTTGTGTGAGATTTTTCTTCCTATTTACACCCTCGCAACTACGTAAGGCTATAGAAGAGCAACGATAATTTTATAAAGTGATAATGATTCGTTTGAAAAAAATTATATTTGTAATGGTAGAAAAATAGAAAACTGTGTAAATTTGAAATCTTCTCTTTCTCTCTCTCTCTCTCTCTCTCTCTCTCTCTCTCTCTCTCTCTCTCTCTCTCTCTCTCTCTCTTCGCATAAATATGGAGCGCGGACAAAAGCTTTGGGATAAATCTGTCTAGGCAGGACGAATAATATCCGTCGTATTTTCCTTAGCTTCGCTGAATTATTATACGATTCATGTTTCGAATTGACTTACAAAATATAAAAGCGGAAGGAGAGGAATGTTATTGTACAGTGGCGGGGATCAGCATGGGTACGAAGCAAAGGAAATACAGGAATGGGCTCCGTTATACCTTCGAGGTAAAAGCATATATTTTTATAAGTATACATTCGATTACTTTTGTGAAAATTATTGATTCAAATTTAGACATTTATTATGCAATGCGTCGAGGTATAGATGAGCCAAAGATAAATGTCCTGCTGTTACTCTTCGAATGTTTCAAAACATAGATCATTTAGGAATTCAATATCTTGAGATTGAAGAAGTACTATATTAACGGTCGAAAAAGCCAAGTAATTTGATTCCGGTATATATTCTGCGCTCGAAGCAATTTGTTCGGTAAGATGAGACACAAGGGGGTCGTTTTTTTTTCGCAATTAAATACATCAAAATACTTTCTACTGAAACCAGTAGAAAAATTTAGATAATTCAAAAAGAATTAGGGAATATCATTCGCTCTTGCTAGAGGATACTAATAATCGACCTTGAACATATCTTCCGACGAATTGAATGGGGAAAGGTGACAACGAGTAGTAAGTAAAAGAGAAAAGAAAGAAAGAAAGAAAGGAAGGAAGGAAAGAAAGAAGATAGAAGGAAGTAGGTCCTCAGTTTCATACGGTCGAGCGATCAGAAGGAATACCTATGTGTTAGGTAACACACGCGGAGAGATTCGTCGATCCTCCTGTCCGGCTGATCGGCTTGCCGACTTTCGAGAAGACAGAGAGAGAAAAAGAGAGAGAGAGGAAGAGAGAGAGAGAGAGAGAGAGAGAGGCAAAGCTGGAACCAATAAAAATGCCCGACATTCTCCGTTTCTAACGGCTCACGGGAGGCTCACGGAAGGCTCACAGAGCTCAGCACGCGTCCTTTTTCCCTCTTGCACCTCACATCCTTCTTCTCTTGCTTCTTTTACTCCTCCTCTGTTCTCTTTCCTTTTCGATCCTGCGCGACTTCTCCTACCTTGTCTCTTCTCGAAGCCCATCAAAGACTAACCAAATATTTGGCGAAGTCTTCGGTGACCCTTCGAAAGGAGAAAACGGAATGGAAGGAGTACGTGGAAAGAAAGGGGAGGGGAGGTAGCGAGTCCATCGCTTTAAACGTTACTGTTTGACCTTCCGAGAACACGAGGGTCGAATGGAAACTCTCTTTTGTATCAAGTTTGGATTGCGTCGCGATGAGATCGAGTTAGGAAATGACTCTTTCCTTCTCTTTCCCTATATATCCCTCTCTCTCTCTCTCTCTCTCTCTTTCTCTTTTTCTCTCTCTTCTTCTTTTTTTCTCTCCCTTTCTCTCTCTCTCTCTCTCTCTCTCTCTCTCTCTCTCTCTCGTTTTTTTCTGCGTCCTTCTTCGAAAATTGTTTAATTCTTTAAATTGACCTTTCTAGAGGATCAAAGTCCTCCTCTTTCTTTTTTCTAAGGGGAGATATAGGAAGAGAGATAGCGAACGAGACGACAAGATAAGGATGCTTTACGGATGACAACAACAACAACAACAACAAGAAAAAAGCAGAGTTTTTCTTTACGTCAGATGTACCACGTCGAAGCGATAAGTCATTTTGTAAAACTAGGAAGAGAGATAGAAAGAGAGAGATAGATAGAGAGAGAGAGAGAGAAGAATGATCAAGAGAGGATCAGAAAGACGTAAGAAGAGTCGATTCTTGTTCGAAGCTTTCTCTCTATTTCACTGCTTCTATTCTTCTCCATCGTCGCTTTTCTTCGGAATTCCACGAAGTACGGCCATTGATTGATTCCTCGTTAATTAAAGAAGATCCGTACGAAGTTATACACCTTCGAGCGAACGAGCGAAAAGAGTACCGGGAATCGATCGTCGAACAAGAAAGTCCAGTGATTGGGAAAAAGACGATCGAGATTGTTTCGAGGTAGAACGTGCCGATCGAGATCATCTGCCCTTTTCCTTCTTCTCTCCTCCCTATTCTCTTTCTCTTTTTCTCTTTCTCTCGTAGATCCTCTTTGCTTGGTCAGAAACGTTCTGCATAAGTCTCGCGGGGATGAATATTCATAGGAGGATCGAGAGCGAGATAAAGAAAGAGTCGATGAGGACGAGACAACGAGAATGACCGCTCTCGAGCTCGACTCTGGAATCCGTCGAGAAAAACTCTCGCGACTTTTGATTTCTTCTCGAAGAAGCGCCATCGGCATCCCGCGCATACGTCGCGAAGAATGCAAGAGAGATGGAGATAGAGATAGAGAAAGAGAAAGAGAAAGGGAGAGAGAGAGAGAGAGAGAGAAAGAGAGAGAGAGAGAGAGAGTGAGAGAAAGAGAGAGAGAGAGAGTTCTGGAACGAGAGGACGTACAATTTTATTAGCAGAACTATAGAGAGAAGCCATCATCGTGAAAAAATAAAAAATTTGTCGATCGAGCTTAGCTCGAATAAATAATATAAGAAGTATTATTGATATTTTTCTACGCAACCCCTCATTTACACGATTTATCAACGTACATATATTCGAGTTCACAATGAACTCGTTCCTCGAACGATCCCAATGATTACCATTTCTTGCAACATCGAGTCATCGAGAGCTCTATCGCTAATCCAACCACGTACTTGTTCGTCGATGTAATTAGGTATAGCGATTTGGCTTCATCGTTGAATTTAAATGTTAATCGATTTATTTATTAGCACGTAGAACGAACTTATGCCTGGGATTCTGTTGATCGTACGAGAAGAAATGCAAGGATTCAAGCGTATCTTCTTAATGAGCGAATCGGTCTGACCATGAATTCACTAAAAACTATATTTTATCGTGGCGATAATAATTCCACGGAGGATATGACGAAGGCGGGCTATGAGTTCACTTCAAAGGCGTGCTTAACATTTCATTCCCGAGCGTGAATCGATGCGAAATGAACATTATTTTTTTGTTTCATTTTGTTTTTTCTTTTTTTTGCTATTTTACTTTTCGTAATAAAAATAATTATAGTTTCGAATTTTGTAAAATCTAATGTTTCCATTTATTTGTCATTGAGAAGATCTAAAAAAAAATACCAGATACCAATTCTTTTTTTTTCACGTACATCGATAAAATGCTTCTTCTCGCGTTTTTGTAGCTTCGACTCGATTTGATTCGATTCGAGTAGCATTCAATTCGCTAACGAGCGACCGTGATTAGACGGGTACTGTTCGAGGGATGGATAACCCTCGCCATTCACCCTCTCATTACGCGCGTGCCCCGGTAATTTCACGGAACAGTCAGTCTAAATTAACCGAGCAGTTTATACGCCACGACGTTCAAGGCATACCTAGTGAGTTTGAAAAGAAGTCAACTCGAACCTACGAAACTTTTCTTCTTTTCTCTGTCTGCTCTTGAGGATTCAAGAAACGAGTCGTGCAAGGAACGAATTTTAATAAGTAATTATTTCGATCATTTGACTTCTCAATATATTTGTTTGATTCGACAGAGAATTCTGAAAAAGGAAAAGATCAAGATGAGAACAAGATGAGAGAACAGAAGAAGAAGAAGAAGAAGAAGAAGAAGAAAAAGAAGAAGAAGAAGAAGAAGAAGAAGAAGAAAAAGAAAAAAAAAGAAGAAGAAAAAAGGAAAGTGTTCGGTAGATTGCTTCTGATAGATAATAAAGAGAGCATTTCCTCCAAGGGATTGTAGCTCGATCGTAACGGCACTACTGACCTCCTCCGATAGATATTAAAAGTCATTTTTTCCGAAATAAGAAAATATAATGTGTTCGAGGATTAAAACGAAAATTTCCATTTTTCCTTCTTCCGACGTTATCTTCTCTATGATAATATATTTGAGGATTTTCTGGTCGATCATGGACGCAACGCGTGACTTTTTATCCTCGCAAAGTATCGATAAGTTTAGGAAAAAAGCTCGACTAGAAGAGAAGGGTGGCTCGAAACGGTGCTAAAAGCAAAGCGGAGGGTTGGAAGATGTTAGAGGTTGAGGGTCGGAACGCTGGCGAACGCTGATAACGCGCTTGTTATGTCTCGAAAGTCTCGCTTTTGGGATTGGAGGAGGAGAAAGAGAGAAAGATAGAGAGGGAGAGAGGGAGAGAGAGAAACTAAGAGGGGCAGTTTAATTAAAAGAAACCTTCCGTTTGACGGAGCGAGAAAGCTCGAATTCGCTTTATGTTCGAATTACAGGCGTCTTTTATGACGAGACTACCCCTAGCTTGTTCCTTCTATCCATCTGCGCTTGCTAGATAGGCCTAAGAACACTCGGCATTATTAAGTAATATGAACTTTTTTCTTCGTTCCTTTTCCTTTTTCCTCCCTTTTCTATCTTTTTTTCTTTTTCTTATCCTATCCTTTATGACCTCACTTTTCCCGTAGAATTAACTTTTAAGATTGCGAACTAATTGTAGGATTTAAAAAATATCTGATCTATTAAATAATTTTATTGTTTTGTATTTCACGATAACAAATTATATATATACATATGTGCATGTTAATTTGACAACCACTTAAACAGAAATGTACTAAACGATCTTTTCTTTATTGTAAGTACTTACAAAGAAATGTTTACAAATACTTAACTTAGCTCGTGACAAAGGACATGATATAAAGTGTATACTTACATATATATGTATCGATAGGTCGTACGTTCATCTATTATATTCTAAGAAAAATTTTCTAACAAAATAAAATATAATATTAATTTATTATTCTCTTATGTCTTCCCAAGAAAAATAAAAAGAGAGAGAGAGAGAGAGAGAAAGAGAGAGAAATAAGACAGGCAGCATTTCTCTTGAAAAGAAAGAGGCTCGTGTAGATCCCGCAAATCATCCCTAAATCGAGAAAGTTTGCCGACGCGTAGCTTCTTCTACTGTTGTAGTTTCGTGCCTCGTGAATGCGTCTCCCTTCCGCGTCTACACGTGCTCTCACTCGTATACGTATTAACCTACATATACTTTCGCCAATGCTCGTCATGTGTTCTGAATAAACGACGCGAACTCTTGGGCCGTGGCACGATCAAACTGCGAGGAAAGATTGCGAAACTCGCGAGGGAAGTCTCGTGAACATAATTTTTCTATTGTTTGCGCTGACCAGTAACCATTACGAATTCCGGAAGAAACACTAGCTAGCGGATATCGTATGACGAAGTACATGTATGTATGTATTATATATATATATATATATATATATATATATATATATATACGTACGTATGAGAAATTATTACCAAGAGGATTTATAGTTCTCGGTTAACACTAAATTATATTTCTTTTTTAGTTGATCTCTTAAATTCTTAGAGACTTATAGAACGTTTACAGGTACATTACAAAATGATCCCTTTCGCAGGCCATTAAACGAGCGGCTTTTAAAATGTTACTTGCGATAAAAATCACCCTAGCGTGACGTACGCCCTTGCTCGATTAGCATAAAGGGTTAGAATGGATTACCTCGTGCGTGCTACAACAACATGCTTTATGAGCCTTGACGCGCGTGTAACAGGTAGACGAACAGGTGATTTTAACGTGTAACGTAATAATGGCTTACCTGAAAGACCCTACGAGTTTTCCTATATATATATATATATATATATATATATATATATATATATATATATATATATACATACATGGGGTTAAAGAAAAACGAATGTGTAATTTCCATTTCGTATCTATGTACATATTTAAATCGATAGCATTATCGCTAACTCGACTAAGTATGTTTCCGTTTATGCTTTGTAATCCACTACGAGCGACTGCATGTGATAACTGTTAAAGAAGAATCATCGATCACCATTCGTCTCTTACATATTTTCTACGAACACGAATTATTATTATATCTTTCGTCCACCGCATACGATTTTTCCCCCTGCGCTATTCCTCGACTTCCGACGATCGAATCACCGATTGCTAACAACTGCGTTCAATCGTTCGGAATAACGATGACCGCCTTGACTTTGGTAAAAGGAGTTACGTCTACGAGTCATTCGGTACTATTTTTATTTTCATATGTCGTGGGAAAGAAGAATTTATAGGGATTCTTTTCTCATCCTTTTCTTTCTTTCTTTTTTTATTTTGTTTATTGTTATTTATGTTTTGATCATTTTCTCAAAAAACTCGTTCTATGTTATTAAAAAAAGGGGGAAGATCTTTTTATTTGCATAAATTTTAGTTTAAAATGATAAATAATTTTACATAATGTAAGTAAATAAGCAGAATTAAACGATTCCAGAAAGTATATACATACACATATCTATCTATATACATAGGGTTAACGTCGATCATACGATTTCATTCACGTAATCCATTCTTAAATAGCGTCTTCCCTTTTTTCCTTTTTATTTTATTTCTTTTTTTTTTTTTTTTCTTTTTACGAGAGATCCCAACGTTCATTCGCGCTAGTCGTTCGAGATAGGAGCCAGCTTTATTATAGATTGACCCCTGTACTAGAGCCATACTTTCTTTCTGTGAGTTAGTCCCGTCCTTGTTCCCTTCATCCATCGAAAGTTGATCACCCCCCTTTGCTTTTCGTTGTGCTCGTGGACACTCGCTCATCTCGACACCACACCCCTTGAACCATTTATCTCGATCGTTTGCATCGAACGAGAAACTCCACCATGAACAATCGAATTGTTTTCTCTCTCTCTCTCTCTCTCTCTCTCTCTCTCTTTCTTATCATTCAAAGTTTAGTTAATGATATTCCTTGAAAAGATTGTAAGAAAGTAAAAAAAAAAGAGAAAAGAAATAAGCATTCTAGGTGTGACGTTAAAGGTAGAAAAAGTAAGGTCGAAGGAGTAAGAAAATGTATCCGAAGAAAGGCGAGGTAGGGTAGGGTCGAAGACGCGATCGTGGATAAGGAGGTGAGGAGGGAGGGGAAACATCGACGGATCCGAAACCTCGCCATCTGCGAGACACGAGGTAGTTGGGTAGCCAACGGAGGAGGACTGAGAGATGGGAGGTAGAAAGGGAGAAAGACGACGGAGGGACGACGGAGGTGGTTTCCTTCCCCCGAACGAAACTGGTGGGGCTTTCGTGCGGCAATCAATGCCGTTGAATTAACGCCTGGCTGCCCGTTTGCGGGAGAAGTAAGATTAAAAGAAAGAAGAAACGATCGGCGACTAGCTCGTACCGAGCACGCTTCGACTCTTTTCTCTCTCTCTCTTTCTCTCTCTCTTTTTCTCTCTCTCTCTCTTTTTCTCTTTCTTTCTCTTTCTCTCATGATGCTCGTAGTAGAACCTTCGGAATGTCTATAACGCCGTTCAAGTTTTTCTTTTATTTTATCGCTTGCTTAACCTTCCGCTTTTGATCGACGCGAACAATATCGTCTTAATGCTCGAAAATACGTGTCTTCCGTAATCCGAAAGTCCAAACGAATGTTCAGAAAAATTGTTGAAAAACGTTAAGAAAAAGTTTTACAATTAAAACGATAGCTATGTATGATTTGATTTCATAACTTTAATCTTTGAGTACCGATAAATAAATAACAAAATCATCTCGGTTATCGGTTTGTTCTAAGTTTTATTGTTGTTCCTTTGAAAACTGTCAACTGTTTCGGTTTTATAAGTATTTATCGCGACACGATAGTGTTATGTGTGTTCCATCGAAGAACCGATCGTTCTTTGAAGGTATGTATCATGTAGAGAAACCTTTGGTTTTTACGTCGGACCTCGTGTAGCCGCAAAGTATTGGTTTATCGGCAGCTCCGATGGTAAAACCTCTCGTCGAAACCGCAATGTTTGTCTTGTAACGCGTTCTCCTTCGCGCGATAAATTCCGTCTTTTATCGGAGCCATTGTAATTTAAAAAAAAAATGTTTAAGTTCGCTCGAAAAAAAATAAGTCCTTCTTTATTTTTTTTTCTCATTTAGAATCTCATTGTAAGCAAAAGCGTACATCGGTTAAGTGTTATATCGATAAAAAAGGTTTTAACGGAAATTAAAAGAAAAAGAAATAGCGTTGTAAAAAAAAAAATAAGGCAACATTGACGGGTGAACTGGTAGCTGCGAAAGTTCGATTAGGAAGAGAGTAGAGATGAAATTGTAGCTAGGTTCTCGTTTTGTTTCATGATATATCGCGTCGAACTTTATGGCTAACACTTTTCTCCTTACGGATCCACAGCCGTATCATTTTCGAGACACGCTAGAAGCTCGTCTCAATCAAAGTGGGACCGGCTACCACCCACGGTGTGATTGGTGGTAGCAATGGATCATTTTTAAGTCCCCTTGCCTGCACCCTCTCGATAAGGAGACGCCTTTGCCCACTCCCATCTTGTAAAAAAAATCATTCTCCCTTACCGATTCGAGGGAGGGATCTTGAATCGACTTTAAAGGATAGACATTGGCCAGCGGGTTGGGTTACACGTTTTGCATAAGAGACGCGCATGTGCGAGCCCTTTTATATATCTCTGACTATTTTTAGCCCTTCTCTTCTATCCTTTACAATTCTAGCCCTTCCCAATAGATATGTAAATGCAAAGGGTAGTACCATAATTTTACGCTGACCAATCGTGCTTATTCGATAAACTCGCATCCTTTTTCACTTTACATTAGGAATTCTTACATAAAATAATCTATCTCCATAAAAAGATTTACAAATTCAGATCGAACTTCATTATTTCTATCGTTATAATTATTCTATACGACGTAACTTTTATCGACGTATTGCAAATATCAATTTATATTAACATTAGGAAAGCATGACGGATGGAGGAGTCTTTGACGAGGGCTGGGATGTTAAAACAATTTTCAACATGCTATTGGTCGACGCGCAACCCTACGTTTTACGTTCGGATCGCGCATGTGTACGGACAACCCTTTTTAAGGACTGCCTCCGCCCTTTCCATTTTGAAATTTAAAACGTCATTATCGTCCTATCTAAAAGTACAATATTAAATATTTATTTAAATTATTTAAATAAATATTGATTTTAGATTCTAGCAAAGATAAATCTTAGTACGTTCGTAATACCAACGTAAATTTTTTGATACGACAATAGTTTCGCATGGACGAACCGTTAATTCCACGCTATTCCTGATTGCCTTTACCACTGTTGCTATAGTTACCATGAGGGAAAGACGAGTAGTATGTGCAGGAGAGTATCGCGAGGATCGTACGGGGGAGTAAACTCTAAGGGTGGTTAATGAAGCCAAATCCGTTTACGATGAATGCTATGGGAGTGAAAAAGGAAGAAGAGATGGTTCGTTAGATGGTTTGCATCGACACGAAAATGGGATGTCTCTTTGTTGTAAAAACGTTTACTTGAAATTTTCTACGACATTACGGTGATGCTGAAACAACGTTATGATTTTAAAAGCCCCTATTCTCTCTCTCTCTGTCTCTCTCTCTCTCTCTCTCTCTCTTTCTCTCTCTCTCTCTCTCTCTTTCTTTCTTCTTAGAACGTTAAAAGTAGATCTTCGCGTTTACGTTGATCGTACGAAGAAATCGGCCAAGGAAAAGGTTCGCGTGCTTATACAGGGTGGTTCCTCGATTTCGAAGAACACCAGGGGTGCCGTTGATAAGCGAAATATCGCGTGCGTACGCACAAGAGGCTTCTTCTCATCGTCGAGAATTTGTTGCAATCGTGTTGCTGCATAAATAAAAGTTTTCGAGGGTAAGTATATGTGATCGGACAAACGTACAACTCTCTAAAGTATTAGTAAAATTTCATAATTTTTTTTCTCTCTTTTTTTTTTTTAATGAATCAACTATTGATGTAAAAAGAAAATCTATCTTGACTGAAGCTCGCGTGAATCAAACGATAAAACTAAAATGCGATCAGATAAAAATCATGACAGCTTATTTTCCGGTAGTGTCCTATTAATAAACATGAATGGAATAGATTAACTCGGCTTCTTTTTTTCCCTTTTTTTCCTCGATTCCATCTTATTCGAGCCTCGCCGCTATCGAATTATTCTTTATTTCTCAGTTGCCGAGAAGGCGCTCATGATACGTCACAGCCGGCGAATATATGAAAATGCGCATACACAGATACAACTAAACATTAGCAACCACAGGTGGAATTACTAGTAATTTTTATACGGAACGTGCGCAGACGTAGGGTAAAACCTCTATTCTACTCTACTCTTCAGTTTTGCTAATTAGGAGGCACCGTCGGTAGTACTAATGAGTGGATGTAAACACGAGTTTGCACCGGTAATTACTACCTCCTTTATTACGCTTATCGTCAATTTCTTATCGATAATCGCGAAATCGTTTGACTTAGAAGAAAAGAAAATATCTTGCCAGTGATACTAAGTGCCGCCCATTTTTAACGATGCTTACCGGATTATTCTTATTTCTCTTCCACAAAGAGCAGAAGGAAAATAACACTTTGGATATTTTTCTTTCAAAGCATTGCCGTATCGTTTTAGGAAAGAATCGCTTAGCTACCTACGACGAAAAAGTCCACAATTTCCGAGGAGACAAAGCGAGATTCGAGATAGAAAATCGGCAAGAAAAATAGCACGACCGCGAGAAGAAAGGCTACGCGGCGGCGGATAGAGTATAGAGGAGGAGAGATGTGAGAAAGAGAAAGTGCAAGATGGGAGAGCTCGCACGTGTACATTAATAGAACATGGTGCTTTTCTTCGCAGGAAACGTGGCAATCGTCTCTCTTTTCGGTTTTAGAAAAGTTACCGGCAAAGTAAGAGCACGGACAACCGCGTCGCATTCTTCCCACAATTCCAAGTAACTTTGCCGTCTTTCGTCGTAGTTCGTTTTTGGCACAAGGAAGATCTATCTTTTTCGTAAGCGTTGCTTCTTCTTCTTCGGTAAGACGTTACTCTTACGAATTTTCTTCAGAAGAAAATATCTCCAAAAAAAAAAAAGATAAGAAAAGTCTCTTGATATTTTTCTAATTATTAATTTGAATAATAAAAGATATATTATCCATTCAGATTTCTTCATAAAGACGACTGAAAAGTAAAAGTAAAAGTTTCAAGAATGAAGCAATACCTTCGATTTCACTCATGATCCTCCGTTGATCGCATTATCGCAAACATCACGTGAACGATAGTACGTTATCTCGATTGGCCTAAATTCAATCCTGTCTCGAATGTCGAAGTTACCGAAGATGACGCTTTTTAAATTCGTCGAAAGCGTCGAGTGATCGAGAGAATAAGAGAAGAGAGATCAATCGATCGTTCGTTCGTTCGTTCAAAGCAAATTCGAAAATTCGAAAATGAAAGGAAAAGGACGCTCGTAATTCAGAGAGCACTGCAACGGAGAACGTTTTTAGGTTGCGTAGTAAGAAGCGAGAAGGAAAGGGGGTGTCTGGATGCTGCCGCATCGATCCGATACATCACGGGGGCATTTACATCCCCCTCTCACCCTCTCTCCTTACCCTTAGATAGCAGCGAACTCCCTCCCACACAATCTTTCTTTCTCTTTTCTTCTCTCTTCGTTTCCATCGAGGGTAGTTTCTCCCGGCACGAACGCTTATGCCGCCACTTTCCTCGAGGCGCTTGCGCGTTGATCGAACCTCCCTTCTCCTTTCTCCCCTGGAGAGCTCCGTGCTCCCAACGGCTTCGAGCTCGTCCCTCTCCTCCGAGATGCAACGGCCATTGTCTACGCGTCAAATCTCAACCCCTCCTCGCGAACGACCCTTCCTGCTTAACCGAGAACGAGCCTGATAACGCCTGAGAATGAGTCCTCTTCTTTCTTTACACGATTTTTCTTTCGTTTTTTCATTTTCTTTTTGAAAATAAAAAGATAAGACAAGGAAAAAAGAGAAAAGTATTTTTTGCAAGATTAAAGACGAGTGCTAAGTGACGACACGCTCGGCGTCCGTGAAATTGCGACATGGAATCGCTATAAATATTGAAATAATTAATGTTGATACGCATCAGATATCGCACGCAATGCTGTACGTTACGCATAAACTTTTCGCGTCTGCATTAAATTTCGATTTAAATTTGTTCCTATATTTATAGCATCATTGATCGTTCGTGCCTGTGATAAAAGAGCAATTTTATTTTATTGACGTATAATAGTCATACGCGTAAAAATTAAATAAGTCCTATTCTTGTCTGAAACTATTTCATTGTTTCTTTTCGTATCATTCGACTTATTATCAGTGTTATCATAATTATATCATAATTTTATATTTCTATAATATACTATTTTGAAAATAATTGACATTTTTTAATGAATAATTATACAGACCAATCGAATGTTATTGATTTCTTAATTGAGATTTCAATGGATTTTTTCTTTTAAACTTCGTTTTCTTTCCCCACATCGAGATAATACCGTTAACGTGTCGGTAAAAACGAGAAACCGTCTTCACCTTGTATCGGCTATATGCACGGTGTAAGTATACGGAAGAAAAGATTCGGAACAACCTTTCCATTGTAATAAAGATATGCATCTTCTCGATTTAAGTGCGGTATTATACGGACGCTCGTAAACTATGGAATGGTATGCCTATGCGAGTGCATTGTATTTTACTTCTACCTACCTACATATGTATGTAGTATATATTACAATTCGCGAATGCATCCCATTGAACTCGAATACATCATGCCGATCGTTCTATAATTTATCTATCTTTCCGATTTAATTGCGAGCGCTCTATTTACGATTACCAACTATGTTGTTAAAACGAGTTAGTTAGTAAGATGTTTTTTTTTCTTTCTGTCTCTCTATCTCTCTTTCTCTCTCTCTCTCTCTCTCTTTCTCTTTTTTTCTCTCTCTTTATTTTTCTTTTTTTTTGGCAAAGACAGGTTAGTATTCCAGTGGCAGTGATTGGACGACGATCAAGACCACGCCCAGGACGATTCCTTAACCGCGTCCGCATCGAGAAGG
Organism: Vespa velutina; assembly: GCF_912470025.1. Lineage (NCBI taxonomy): Eukaryota > Metazoa > Arthropoda > Insecta > Hymenoptera > Vespidae > Vespa > Vespa velutina. The sequence goes on along the minus strand of NC_062197.1, from coordinate 8,023,796 downwards.
CCGAAAAGAAACGACCTGATACTCGAAGACTCGGAAAATGACGGAGAGGAGAATCGGGAGGGGTAGTTCTTTGTCTCGAGGGCTCGGATTCTACAGATAGAGGCTAATTCCCAGCTTCTACCCCTCGAGGAATGTCGAATCCTGCCACTACCGTCTCTCTCTCTCTTTTTCTTTCCTTCTTTCCTTCTTTCCTTCTTTCCTTCTTTCCGTCTTTCCTTCTTTCTTTCTTTCTATCTTTCTTTCTTTCTTTTTTTCTTTTTCCTTCGTCTTCACTGGGTACTTTGATGTCCCTAATTTGATTGAAGGAATCTAGCGTACGGCTTCTAACCCCGTCCTTATCGATTGCCGTTTTGTTCACCGTTACTGCGCACCTTACGAGTCGAGTGTCCTCCATCGAAGACTAGAAGTCCTCGAAAGATTTTAACCTTTGAAAGGAAGAGAAAAGTTTCCAAATTTTTAGATTTTTTTTTTTTATCTTCTTTACTTCGTGCGAAGACATCCTGTATGTGTAGAGCGAGCGCGCGCGCCCTAGCTTATGCGAGAACGAACGTCGATATCCAATCCGGTGGAACTTTAATTTCCTTCTTTTTTGCTTTGAGAAGATAGAACGAAAAGGGTAGGAGGGAGTGAGGTAGAGCAAGAGAGGGGACATTATCGGGAAAGTCGATAAAAGGAGTCCGCGAATTTTCTGCAAAACCGGAGAGATTCTGAGCAGTCGACGGCGTATCTTATCGTAAAGGAGACGTCCATGACAGAATCCCGGCGCTGTCGTACCTACAGCTACCTACTAGATACCTGTATTCTGTATCCTCGTCGTTCACGTATCTGGATAGACCGCATCATATTCTTCTATTTCTCTTCCTTTTTACTCTTCTTTACTCCGCAAAACTCGTCTCCATCGCACCAGTCTGTCGTATCGATGTATCTCTTATACCAGAAACCACGTACACCTACATATCTATATTAGGTACATCCCGCGAAATATCGGATGGCCGTCGTATTCTTTCATTTTCTTCATTTTCCTTTTCTTCCAGTTTCTCTTCTCTACTTTGCCATCTCGAGAGAGAAAAAGTATCCACATTACATTATGGATCTATCAATGATAAGTTCCTTGGTTTTTTTCATTTTGTTGAAAGAAAAATTTATGTAGGAAATTTTCTTAGAAAAATCAAGTATTTGATATACGAAGAGATGAGAAAAATCTTCTGAGCGAGTTTATCATGCGAAAAATTAGCGAAAAAATAATGGAATCGAGAGAGAGAGAGAGAGAGAGAGAGAGAGAGAGAGAGAGAGAAAGCTATCTTACGATTAGCATCGATAGTTAAACGATACAGCGATCAAGGATGATTCCTTTTCTTCGTTCGGACGTTTCTTCGTTACAGCCCCTTCGCTATCCTTCGTTCTCGTTTCACAATTATCGCGATGATGGCTGCCGTTCTGCGATTGCTTTTTGCTACGGATTTGAGGCGAATGAAATTGATTTAATTGCTCAATGCTAAAAGATAATCGATCTGGCTTCCTTCCACGATCGACGATTTCCTCTCGGTCATTCTACTCTCTTTTCATAAATAAATGTTTGTACTTCTTTCGTTATCTTTTTCTTTTCTTTTGTTTTTTTTTTATTGATTCTGCTGATATGTATGTACATATGTACATGTAAGATTTAGAAGTTACTTATATGTGTATTAGTATATATATAAATTGTAAATAATAGTATGTATGTATTTATATATATATACTATTTGTTCGAACTTTCTAACAATGAGTAATTCGTGAAACTTCTTTACATTGTCTTACTTGCTTAGTCGAATATATACATATTCGAAGGCAACAAATTACTCGTTAAATATTTATCGAGCGCATTTCTGTGGCAGTGGAAACTTTTCTTGCTCCGTTGAGTCTGAAGATATGTACTTTTCCAACTTAGGTATTTAATAGCGTCAAAGGTAACTGGGCCTTGACCATCCATTTCAATAGACGTTGCTTCCTGCAAAAGAGTTCCAATTGTTTATTTTCCGCTCCGATCTCGATACATTTATTTTGAGATTTACTAGTTTATTATGATACTTAACATCGGCCCGTATTCTTTATACTTTAATGACTATGTAATTTTTCTAAGATACATTCCGATTAAAAAAATAATAGTCGTTATGAAACGATTTCACGGATTCATAAAACAATAGTTGCATAAAGAGAAAGTCTGATATCTGGTTTTTAAAAAACTATCCAAGAAGCAAAGATTCATTGAGAAATAGTCCACACTTTAAGGCGCATCCTGAAATGCCGATTGAACTTAAGAGAAAAGAGCAGAGCGAATCTCTTAGCGAGGAGAACGATCATCGAATCTCGCTTTTAGTTCTCCTCTTTATCTTCCCCCGCTAAGATGCTACAAGTTCGATCATAACGGGCAGCTGCGTTGCTTTCGTGTGCGTAGAAACATTCTTCCATTCTTCGTCCTCCACATCGGCAACGTACCTATTACCAGTGTTCGAGCGGTATTAATCTGGCCGAGCTAATTGCATGTCGATTACAGTGATCGTAACGAGCGACGATAAATACTGAAATCAAAGTGAAAACTTTCCGTTCGAAACGTTTTATATACGTTTCTACCCCTGCTTCTCTCTCCCTCTCTCTCTCTCTCTCTCTCTCTCTCTCTCTCTATATATATATATATATATATATATATATATATATATATATATATATATATAATCTTTTCAAAAACCGAGTCCTCTATCTCACGCTTATTTACGATATCTTTTTCTCATTTATTCTTATTCCTTCCCACGAACGCGAAGCAATGCCATTTTTACAATCTCGTTACACGGTCGTTTGTAATATTTTATAGATTTTCGTATTATAAAAATAGAAAAGAGAGTTCAATTTATCGAGTTCTCCATTTGGTTTCTATGAAAGCCACAAACGCATCTAGGGTAGAATGCGTTGTCCCGTAAGATAGAGAGAGAGAGAGAGAGAGAGAGAGAGAGAGAGAGAGAGAGAGAGAGAGAGAAAAGAGAGAGAGAGAGAGAGGGAGAGAGACGAAGGAGACGGCACAATCGCATTACTAATGATTTTACTTCGGGCGACCCTCACGGCCGTCATATCGATACGATAGAACCGCGATACGATGGCGGAAACGCCAGTCGGATAAACTGACTTCCCTCTTGGACCACCCCATTCTATCCTTTCCTACGAGTGGGAGAGAAATAGTCAGGCGGATCGAAAAAGCGAGAGAAAGATAGTGAAGGAGACGGTTCAGGGGTTACGTATAGTTGATCGACCCCCTCGGACTATCGATGATTTCGTTTACCTCGATCGAAAGAAGGGCAGAAAGAAAGAGAAAAAAAGAGAGAGAAAGAAAGAGAGAGAGAAAGAGAGAGAGAGAGAGAGAGGAAGAGAGGGACAGGGGGAAAGAGAAAGAGAGAGAGAGAAAAGCGTCGCTTGGATTCTGGGTCGAGATAGATAAAATATGGATGAAACGTCATTTTCTCGTTTTGTGCGTGTTTACTTGGATGGTAAATTCGATCGGATACGTATCTCGCCAAGGCAGCTATTTCGATATTTTTCTACCTATCTATTTTTATACTCTTTTCCACATTAAACTATTTAACCATCGAATCGTGAATTCCAACGAAAATTGTAACGATTTGAAAAAAGGAAAAGTAAAGTTATACGAAAGGTATACCGTCAGTTTTTATCTCCTTCTATCGTCGTGCTTAAATGTGTGGATGTATATCTGTATGTATGTGTAGGCATGCGTGTGCGTGTGCGTGTGCGTGAATGCATGTGTCAGGGGACTGCGGCACAAATAGCGTGTGATTGAGAGAACGCCGCGAGGGATTTTCTGTCGTACCTATGATGTGGCATGGGAGAGAGGAGAGAGAGAGAGAGAGAGAGAGGGGGGAGGGAGGGAGAAAGAGAGGAAGGAGAAAGAAAGGAAGAGGGAGAAAGAGTTTTAGGGGATCGCAAGGAGCTAACGGGTGTCGTACGAAGGGATGAGTATAGGAGGAGAACAGATCAAACGATGTCGCCGTTTAATACCGATAAAAAAAAAAGCCTTCCCGAGTCCGAATAGAAACATAGAACAACCTATGGAGGTATTGTATGAATAAAAAATATATAATAAAACTGTATGCTCACGTGTATGAAAGTGGGTTAAAAGATTATAATGAATTTGAATAATGCAATTTTAAATATAGTAATAAAAAGATCAAAGAGAAAGGTTTTAGAAGGCATACAGAAAAAAAAAGAAAAGGAAAAAAAAGAGAAAAGAAAAAGAAAAATGAAAGAAGAAGAAGAGAAAGAAGAAGTTCCAACGTAGGGGGTAGCCGACATACTTTTTCTTAACATACATACACGGACTAAGACGAGCACGTTTATTGTTGGCGAAGCAGTAGTCTCTCGTTTTTCCGCTTCTTTCCCAACACGGAAATGATTTTTATTTGACGCAGCATGCGCTTCATAATCCTCTACGAACGTCGAACAACTTCTTTTTGTCTCTCGGTTGAGCACGAGCACGGTTCTTCTTTACCCTCGTCCCACACGTTTGTAACCCCGAATGGTTCAAGATTCTTTCTTCGTCTCTTCGACGATGCGTCTTTGTTCGTCCATCGAGGACGAGTGACAAGTGGAAACGGACGATTAAGCGTTGGACGATCCCGCGAGGAATCGAAAGAATAGACGTTCCATTCTCTTGTGTCTTCGAAAATGGTTTAACGCGTTTATTCTAGTTTTTTTTAATAGACCGAACCATATTTGGGATATTAGATGAACTGAGATATTATAGTAGAATTTTCGTAAAACATAGAATGCTTTATAAATAATAAGAACAAATGACGAAGGAAGGGCGACGAAAGGATCGACGAAAAAAGAAAGGATGGAAGGGAGAGTAATATTATTTATGGGGATACTCGGACGTTGGTACGGTCGTGCCATGCATAGACAGTGGCTCGTTTTGCCGAACAGACGAATGGCTCATTTTCCGACCGCAAATGTACGAAAATGCCTGCCCGAAAGCTATTTCTTAATATTCGCCGATATCGAGAGATCCCTCTTTCGACGTGCTTTTCTTGCGTTACCATGGAAACCAATGTCACCGTAGCTCATCCGTCGACGACTTGCGATATCTAGTGTACTCTCTTTCTCTCTCTCTCTCTCTCTCTCTCTCTCTCTTTCTCTCTTCTATTACGAGTGTATCTTAGAATAATACAATATAACACAATGGTCATCGAACTTTTAAATGTGATCATCAATTGAAAGAATTTAAATAATCCATATTGTTTCGTCAAGAAGTAAATGCGATTACTATAAATATAAGAAAGAAGCGATCTCGAGAATTGTTATAGTTCGTAGTTTATGACAAGATTTCAAAGCGTGATCTGAAACGATAAATTAAGAAACGAGAATTCGCACCTTCAGCAACGTAACGTTCTATGGTATCGTTAAAAAAAAAAAGGGAAAAAAAAATAAAAAAAAAATAAAAAAACAAAAAACGAGAAAGGAGAGACGTCATTGAAATGGAGGAAGTTAGTTTGCTGCACGTAGAGCAGGTAGGGTGTGTACTGGTAGTGATGGCGACAGTGGTGGTAGTACTCTGGTGATGGTGGTGGCAGGACGGATGCAGCTTTTCACAAGAGCTTTTACGAGTCGCATATGTGACCGCCGTCTCTTTTATCCCTCGCTTTATATTCCTGGCACCGTGTTCCATCCCCCTCTCTCCTTGAATGTCGACGCCTCCCTTCCTCCGTCAACGAACATCCTTCGCAAAAGCTCTACCTTCCCTTCCTGATCTTTTCTCTCTGTCTCTCTCTTTCTCTCTCTCTCTCTCTCTCTCTGTCTCTCTATCTCTCTCTCTTTTTCTTTTTTTCTAACGTGCTCTTCCTCAAGGGTCTGAAAGAACTCCGAAGGTCCCTCCTTTTTCACCTCCCCCTTTACGCAGCTTCACGCGGTAAAACCGCGAAAAATTCTTTCTTCATATACACTGGGGAGCGATAGTCCGACATAACATAACAAATTTCTAAGCTCTTCGAAGGGCCAAACCTCGATTCTCCTTCCCCCTTTTTGCTCGTTCGAGCGCACATTTAAATCCTCGAGGCTTCAAGTCTCTCCTTCTTATAACCAACGTCCTCTATACCTCTTCCCTTTTTATCTTTTTCTTGTTTTCAGTTCCCTCCTCATGTTCTAGAAGGACATCTGAGAAAACTCTTGGACGACTACCCAGGGACCGATTCTTCCCACGCACAATTTACAGTTTCACATTTTATTCCCATTTCGCGTTCGACGCAGGGAGGACGTCTACTGTACTTCAACTATGCTTCTTGGTGATGATAAAACTCGTGTTGGTCGAACTAACACGAGAATCAAACCCGAATAAACTCACTTCAATTCTTTCTATCGTGTACGCCGTTAATTATCATTTTTCCTGGCTCACCGTCGAAATCTTCGTTGATGATTGAGCGTCGACGAGTTTAACATCGATCATTACTTTTATGACTTATGATATTTCGTCATTTTATTTCAATATTACGTTTCCTTAATAGTTTATAATCTCGATTAAATTATAATAAAGAGATGACAAAATGTTCCTTCAATTAGTCGTACGTTTTTCTATCACGGAAAGAACCATTGGCGATTTCAATTTATTACTTTTATAAAAATCATCGAACGCACATTCGCTGTCTTTTTTATGATTTAATTAGCTATCATTAATGAGTTTCTAATCACCTGTTTGTGGGGGCGAACCACTATGGGATCTTCTTTAGCGAACAAATTTCGAGTCGAATTTAACGACGTGTAACTAGTGTCCTTTCTCGAAGAAATCGAAAATACATCGAGTAAAAAGATCTCACGTTTTGTTTAACTTCTTGAAAAAAAATATTTCGAGGAAATATTTATGATTTTATCAAAGAACAACGAACGAAATTTCTATTATTTCGACGTATTTTACTTTCAACGTTAATTTATGAAATAGAACGATATAGAATAATTAATATATCGAGGGATTTGAACTTTGTTAATGAATTCTTTCGAATGACATGGGCAAAATTTTCAGATTATTTTTTCTATATGCCGTTCCATCGTTCGATATCGATAATAAACGTACGTTGCTAGTGAGATTAGATCGATTGGCACGTTTCATTCGAGCGATCGGTCAACCGTGAGAAAATATTCTTTGCTTAATTGAATAGTCAGCGGTTAATCAAAGCTACGTCCAATTAAGATAACGATCGTTCGATCCACTTATCGCGGTGAAGCGACCGAATGGCGATTATTTACGCAGTCATCTGAATAATTGCTAAGAGAAATCATGTTCGAGGAGATACGTGGCTTCGTTAACGACGAAGTCGACTTTACGTCGCTTCGACGATGCTAAATAAACAGAACTTTCTATTGTGTTACACCGATTAAGATCACCCTCGCGTTTGTTCTTTCGACTGGAGTAACCGGCTGAAGAAACCTCGTTGATAGAAAGTTTGCAACTAGCTTGCCTACACCGAGGAATTAATTATTATTCGCGCAGTCATGCGGACGAATAATTAAAAAAGAAAAAAAAAGAAGAAGAAAAAATAAAAAAAGGGAAAAAAGAGAAAAACAAAATTTTTTTTTCTCTCGAGTTAATATTGAAATTTATTAAACACGACGAAACAGGCAAGTCATGTAAGATAGTTGCAAGACCGGTAATCACTCGATAAGAAATTCTCACGTTAATTACGTTTTCTTTTTAGTTTCAGGTTAAGGCAGCAAGCTGAGAAAAATCGAAGATATTCTTTATCTTCTTCTTTTCTCTTTTATTTTTTCTTTTTTTCTTTTTTCTTTTTTTTTTTTTTTACTTTTGGACTTATCTCCGAATTCGCCGAGAAAAAGACACGCATGCCGCAACCAGTAAGTATTATTTTGTATTAATTATTAGGTCTAAGATGACTACAATAATCGTTGATACGCCAGCAACAACCGACTGCATTATAGTCGTGAAGATCGTTGGTATCGTAGCCACGTCAAGAAGCATAACGTGAATTATAGCGATCGGGAGTTAACAGACACACCGATCGAGAATAGACGTACGATTCGTATTTATAGCCGACTCGGCTCCGCGTGGGCGGCCATTGATCTACGCTCGTGACCAATCGATTGTCGGACGAGATTAAAATACGTCGTAATTCAATTTTTAACGGTCAACGACTCCGGTGGGAGGCAAGTTTCTTTTTTTTCACGCTTCGCCGAGTCTACCGCTAAATAACCGAGCAAATAGCTCGTCATCTTTTTCCTCGTAAAATCACTATGATCGTGGTACGCGATTAAGCCGTCGATCGTTTCTGCCAATTTTTCCTCATCAATTTTTAAAGAAACAGTATAATTGTAAATAGTCTATACCAATTCATTGATTTTCAGTCAATGATATTATTAGCATGAGTTTCTTTTTTTTTTTCATTTGATAAAACATTAAAGATTTCAATAATTTCTTGATAAATTTATAAAGAATTATAAGTATTTATGATTCCAAATTGGCCCAGATATATACACTTTGCCGAGATATATGCCATTTACTTTTTCACAGGGATCAGAAAAAAAGGGATGTCTTCGAGGCTTCGATTCTGCTACGAGTTTTACGTTACGGTCACGCAAATGGGCTGTGGATCGGCACGAGTTATGGCGCGACTAAACGCTCCGCGGGTACGTCCGGAAAACATCGACGTATTCCCGTAGAAAAACTATAGCCGTTAGCGGCATACGATGAAAGAAGAAGAAGAAGAAGAAGATGAAGAAAAAGAAGAAAAAAGAAGAAGAAGAAGAAGAGAAGAGAAAAAAGACTTCGTGATCGGGACGAGAATCGACTGGAAAATCGGACGAGAACTCTTCTACATGCGTTTCCTTGTATTAACTAAAGAGGTAGAGATAAATGATAAAATAAATGATACTATCGAATATTAGAAAACGATAAAAATTTTCGAAATTGATAAAAATGGTGACATAGTCGAAAGGATAGAGTTTGTAGACGATGGATATGATTTCTCTTATAGGTGCGAAAGATAAGTTAATTAACACCGGTAGAACTCGCAACCTGTTATTAATCGGAACATATCGCATCCGTGAAAATTAAACGCTAGCTGACCACGAGTAAACTAATAGCGTGGGCGGAGATGGTTGCAGTGTTGGTTGGTCATGGCAGAGAAAACGCATTTCGCCATTTTCCTCCTTGCGATATTTTTCTTTTCTTTCCTTTTCTTTTTTTTTTTTTTTTTTTTTTCTTTAATTCATCTCTGTAATATTACTTACTTGCTTTTTATTATTGTTTTTTTTTTCTTTCTTTTTTATTTTCTATAACGTTGGGATAAAAGTCATTCCGTTTTTTCGTATATAAGTTATGAGGGTGTGTCGATGACACGTGAATTTCTAAAAGTTCAGGCTTTTTAAGCATTCCGCTTGAGTATAAAGAGAAAACACGATACTCGCTGAACAAACAATATTACATTAGCGAGCTGATCAAACATCTCACGTCGTTTCGGCGATCCTGACGAGTTGACGTTGCGTTCCGGCAGCCGTTATTGCTTGACCCTCGCATTTTCTGTCAGAGTTTGCTCGTATTCTCCTAACGCACACGCTATACGCTTTCCTTGGCATTGGCTTAATTAACGGCGGAAGGATATGAAGTAATAGCCAACTACATCGACAAATATATCCTCCGATCACGAGGATCCTAGAATCCTATCTTTTCTCTTTTCTTTTTGGCATTTAATAAAACGGATAAACATTCTACCGATATCATGAGTTACGATATATTAGAAAACAATAATCCCCAAATGACGATAATTTATCGACGTTAAAACTATAATTTATTTGTTTCGTGTTACAGACAGTCACGCATTTCGAGGGGCACGTTAATGAAGAAATTAATAAAGCGAAGGATAGATGGAAAAAGAGGGAGCGAGAGAGAGAGAGAGAGAGAGAGAGAGAGAGAGAGAGAGAGAGAGAGAGAGAGAGAGAGAGAGAGAGAGAGCATTGTGAAAAAATATAAAACGAAATTAGTTATCCTCCATTAGTAGAAACACTCGAAATGTTTGCAGCCGATGTGAGTAGCAATAAATATTTGTGGCTCAACTATCGAATGCAATTATTATATAACACGTGACTCCTCGTTCTTTTTAACTATCTCGTTGCACGTTATATAATCATTTCTCCTTCCTGTATTATTGATTCATTGCCCTACGATATTATTCGAGTCATCGCCATTCGACCGATTTTATATCAGTTATCGATTAATCAAATGTCCTTGTTCTTGACTCGAAAATCGACAAGTAATTTTAAATTCTTACTTCGATCAACTATATTATTTTAATTCCAAATAAGAATTTCAAACTGTGAGCATAGAAATTGCTGACTCTTTCTAAGCGTTAACAGTAAGTATGTACGAATGCATACATACACGAATAAATATCGTGCTTCGAATAGGACAGATAGTCAGCATGACTGGCAATCTTCACCCTTCACCATCGACGACATCCCGCTGACTATTTATCTTGTTACATCCAAGTGATTCGATTCTAACAGGAGATCAATGACGGCCACCGACCTTCGTGGTTTTCCGGCTTCTTGTTCGCTCTAACTCACTAACAGTGTAGGTGTTGGTAGACATTCTGAAGGTTGCTGATAAACTGTAGAGTGTCTTGTCATCGCTAATTCACATTGTACGTGATGTAAACATCTGAAAATAAAGAAACGAATAATCACTTTTTTCTTTCTTTATTTTTTCTTTTTGTTTTTTTGTTTTTTTGTTTTTTTTCTTTTTTTTTCATTAAAAACTTATAGAAGAAAACTTATCGTTAGTGCTAGCTAGCTCATCGATCTTGTATCTTTTTCGATTTGTTTCGCATCAATTTCGCGACGGATTGCGCCGAGTCGAAACGGCGAATTTGTGGTTTAATGAATCCGAGAATCCAAGAGCAAGGGATACGGCAGGTTTTTGAGGCGCACGGGCTCTGATCGGCTTTTTGCGCCTGAAAGACTTCCGTCACGGCCACGCCCGGGCACGTGACGCCTCGAACACGACATTACAGGTGTTTGCCCATCCCCCAAGACTCCATGCCGTTTATATCTCCGTTTATATCCGTGCTTATATCTTGCCGGTTTATCCGGACGTTGAGACTTGTTAAGAAATCGATAAAGCAACGTGAGAGATGTTTTTCTTTTTTTCTTCTTTCTTTCTTTCTTTCTTTCTTAATTTTTTTCATTTTCTTTTTCTTTTTTCCCCTTTCCTCATTTTTGTTTTATTTAAAATTCTTATCCCATAAACGTCGACAAAGTCTAGACCGGAGAGAAAAACCTGTTTCCTTGGAAATAAGGCTAGTCGACGTTTCAAAAATCTCGAATAAAAGTCGCTCGAAAGGGTCTAACCTTTCGTAGGAAGTTTTCTCGTTAGTTTCGCGAGAACATCGGATGGTGGGGGATGGAGGATGTCTCGTTTTTAGTTTAAATGCGTTCAAACAACTTTTAGTTTCGTTAAGGTAACCTTTTGAAAACGAACGTAGATAGAAAAATGTATGAAAGCATCTGCTCTGTGTGCAGTTGCTTTCTTAAAATGTTTCCAATCTAGATCGATCAGTGAACGTGTAGTATAAAACGTAGCTAGGTATGCGTCTATATACTATATCGATAGTCTAGGTGTTCTCTCTACGATGAAAAAGAACAAGTCGATGAAAGCAAGTGTGATCGGTTATGGTGAGTCTAAGATGGTAGGTGGGCATAGACGATCGAAAGGGAGGGGGTGAGGTGGTTGACTCGATGGGGTGGTCGACGGGATTGCCGAGCACCTCGTCTGCTCGGTGAACCGTGGATTAAGATAAACCCTTCATCGCTTTCTTCTCAGACTATTCTTCTCGTTCGTTCGTCGTGGTAACGCGAAGATAACGACGTAATGGTGCAACAATCGATGACGATCGCCAGTAGATTCTCGATCTTATTTACTTTCGAACGAAAATCATTAGATCTAAAGTTTTTTCTCGATAATGAAGAATTATTATCATTAATATTATGTATATATTTTAATTTAATATTCGGTTAAATATCATTTTAATAAGAATTAATTTTTACCAACACTAGACCATCAAATTTCACCGTATTGCTAGATTAAATTAATTCTCTCGTAATTAAATAAATAAAGAATGGAAAAGATGAGAATGAAGCGTTGGTACGAAGGAACTGCGGTGGTGCGTTTGAGCACTCGTGCTTCTACTTCATCTCTCGGCATCGCAATCGATCTTTTAATTTCACGCCTGTGGATGCAGTCGAGAGAGTTGGATTTATGATCAGTTCCATGGCATTTTTTCATCCTCAGAAGAGTGCGTAAGGCGGTGAGCTCGGATTGGTTTCGCGTTGTCGATTCTCTATCTCATTCTTTCTCTCTCTCTCTCTCTCTCTCTCTCTCTCTCTCTATCTCTCTGTCTGTCTGTCTCCTTTTCTTTTTCTTTCATTCATTTTTTTCTCTGTCTCTGTCTCCCCTTCCTCTTCTGATTTCCACCTATACGCGAGCACCATTGTTTCCTTCTTGCATATGCAGGCTTTCTTTCTCTCGTATTATTACTTGCGAAGTACGACGACGAATCGAGGAAATTCACGCTCTGCTTCTTCGACATCCTCTTATGCGAAGAACATTTTTTCTTTCGATTTATCCGCCTTTTTTACAAACGGAAATAAAAAACAAGTCCAATCGAGGCAATCTTATTTATGAACGTTAATTGAATTCCAAAGGACGTATCATCGAAATCCTCCGTGTAATCGATTTTATTTCATTTCCATTTTTAATTAATTTCTCGTTTTATGACGAAGAACGTCTAATTGAGTAGAGTCTTTACATCTTTCCTTTAAATAAAGATACGAAATATGATAGATATTTGCATATAACAGACAATCCCATTGATTACTGTTTCATTTTAATTAATTAACGTGAAATAGAGAAGTAATTAAATTATTAAACAAACCGCGCAGAAAAATCTTCACCGATAATACGATCGACTTGTATCTAAGCGAAAATGGAGTAATAGATTCTGTTATCTCCCTTTTATGATCGAGTTAATTGGATTATTAATACCGTAATACATAGAGATAAACAGCATAGTCGCAGACATTAATGTTAAAAAAAGGTTTTTATATTCCCGGAAACTCTGTACTCTTTGTTCGTTTATCGCGCTCCTCGTGCAAGTGTGATATCGAAAGAGACTAGCGATTGAGAAAAAAATTGAAAACGAAAAAGGCTTATCTTAGCGCTTATCGGACCGTTCGCTCGAAATGAATAAGAAACTTTCAAGGTACAAATCGAATCTCTTTATCCTTGTTTACTCTTCGGCGAATCGCAATTACTGATATTCGATAAAGGTAGATAATCCACAAGGAAAACTTCGGACGTATAGTTTTTTATTTGACAATAATTTTATTTCGTAATAATTTCATTCCGATTAGGATTAGATAAATAGAAGATCTTGTAATCATAACATTTTTTGACTTCATTTTGATTTGCCATGATATCAGTTAAAGATAAAAACAAGATCTAATCATTTTTTCTTTCTTTTTCTTTTTTTTTTCTTGTTTTATTATTATTATGTTATTTATTTTTATTGGTTTATTATTTATTTTTTCATATGAAATTCTTCATGACGTTCGTATACGATACGATCTCGTTCTCGAATCAAAATCTCTGACGTTCGTATCTCTTTTCCATTTCTTTCAGAGAAAATAAATATTGGAAATGTAGCAAAGAGCCAAGGTCCTACCTATCGAAATGGAATTTCCTTGCTGTCAACGATAAATCAGAGACACCTTTGCCGATCGTTTAAAAGACAATGAGCGAACCGAGAAAACCGTTTGGTAGCATGACACAGGGTATGTCATTACTGTGTTACATATAAGCTCCATCGCGACGACGTACTCTGCATAGGAATGAGCTGCTCGACGCCGTTTCCTCTGTCCCTCCGTCCCTCTGAGACGGCGCGCCGGAAGGGAGATATTACAAAACCCTTTGAAAAACATAGATCTCATCGGCATGCTGTGAATGCGAGGATATATCAGAGCCGGTCGAGCCTGAACGTCCAGCGGCGCGAGTATTAAATGTTCTTTAATATGCACGTTGAATATTGATCGGAAAGAAGAGGAGGACGAAGAGAAGAGGATGACGAGGACGTTTCTTTTGCTCGCAAAAGACGAGCACGCGCGACACATCCGGCGATCTCCGACTTGAAGATCGAGAGAGGAAAATCTTACGACGAGTTCGAGATATCCTACCATCTCTCTCTCTTTGTCTCTCTCTCTCTCTCTCTCTCTCTCTCTCGTTTTCTTTTTTTGTTCCTTTATGTCGCAACGTATATATGTAAGTCTCTTTAGATCGAAAAGCGACTTGTACATTGTATCGCATAAAAAGTCTAAGAAAAGAGTTCTACCGGTAGTTAAGTTTGACGTCAGTACCGTTAGAAGAAACAATGATCGTAAATTCAAAATGTAAAGGAGACAGACTGATTTAACTCAGTCAAAACAAACAATCTAACTACTTTTCTTTCGAGAGATTCATCCAATTAAAAATATCGCAACGCATTATTTTATTATTTTATATCTGCGTAGTTTCGTATATGAAGTTTGCATATATCCGCGCAAGCAATTAATCAGAAATATTTATTGCTCCTTCTCATGCTCGCCGGCTCGGCAATTAGTGAAATGACCGCAAGAAAAAATGCGATGTCTTAAATACGATCCTTAGTATACTTTATACGGCGGCGTCTCGCACGTCGTCTCGCTACGAGCACGAAGTAACGATAATTACTTCATTAATGCTAAACGGCTTCTTTTTGTATTCAGATTTCTCGATTATACTCTTGGCGTTACTTATCGATGATCGAAATGATATACGACTTATATACCGTCTAAACCGAGCTATCAAATTCGATTCTCGTCGTATAAATTTACCGTCTCTTTCTTAAATATGTACTAATACGATACTATACTAATGTACTATATTTTTTCAGGTCAACGACGACAGAGCGTCGTCGTAGTCGCGATGGCGGTCGGTCAAAACGTAGGACGCAAGTATTAACGATAACTACAAAGTAGCAAAAGAAAAACGGCAAACTAACGATAAATCAGGGCTATGGCATTCCTAAGATAGTGCTCTACCTGAAAGTCATTACAGTGGCAAAGTAATTCCCAACTAAGTAAGTAAAGCAATAAATACATAATGCATCCGGCGAGTTTCCCACACGCTGCTCGACGGAGCGGCTCTCCGCGGAGAGCTACTACGGTCGCGGCCTTACAGTTCCATGAAATCATGCATCACGGCGAGCTCGCGCGACCAACTGAGAGAGAAAGAGATATATAGAGAAGAGAGGGAGGAGAAGAGAAGAGAAGAGAAGAGGAAGGAGAAGAGAAGAGAAGGACGCGCCGATTTATTTGCACGGTTGCAATGCAAGCGCGTCGATCGACCGAGGAGCCGAGAATGGATTCTTTTTTTGTCGATTGCGAGAGTAGCCTGAAAGATGCAAACATTGCCATGTCGAAACGTTCGTGGGAAAGCTCGAAAAAATCTATTCCTAGTAAACCAAAAATATTTTCTTATTTAAAATTTATTAGATATAGGAAATACATATGTACGTACGATACATATGCATACGTTGCTACCAAACTCATATTCTTATACATTATGTATCAATTGATATTATAAGAAATCAACAAACTTCGTCGTTTCAAACGACACGTGAGTATTTAATAAAACGAGAAACATGCAGAATTTATTAGGAACGCGTCTGTTCTTCTAAAGGAATTTTTCCTTCGTTACGTCCAATCGCGTTTACCGCGAGCCGCCGTTCCTTTCAATGAGCGTGTGAACCACGTCTGACCGTCTCCGAGGAGTTTCCACTGAATTTCTCGTTCACGTACGACAGTTAAAACCAACGGATCTTATGCGAAGAAACGTGAAATTAATTATTCTAACAATTTTACTTCGGTTAAACGCCTTTAAATATTTTATTTTTCTTTCGACTCGTTTACGTTTTACCTTAAATTTTGATTACCCTTGCGAATTTCTTATTTGCTCAAAGGAAATACATATCTCCCGAATGATTACCGTATTTGATTAAACGAGTAACGCACTGATTTAATAATTAATCTATCTTGGTAGTCGAACGTACAATTCACTTTTAATTTAATCCGCAAGGAAAGGAAACCCGTCGCATTACGCTTTCTTCTCTTTCAACTTTTTTTTTGCTTTTCCGCCTTGGGAAAGCCATCGAGATGCAGTTTTTTAATATATGCGATTAATTAAATTATACGTATAAGAATTCGTTGATCGGAGATATCGGACGATCCTGGAGGATACGTGCTTAGAAATATTCATCTTAAATTATCTACTTAATAAATACTATGCTCCTCTATAACTTTATAAATATGCGATACGCGATTGTTTCATATTGCACCGGACAATGTTTTCATAGAAATTTTTTGTCTCCTTGTCGAATTGGAGTTAGTAATTTATAAAACATCGATTAAATATGATGGTAGAAAATGTCTTCAATGGCAATGATAACGAAGATTTGAAAATATCCAATGAAGATGATGTGAAAATAATAGAAACTAATCGAGTTTGGAAAATATGTGAGGATGTAAGAATGAAATCTATCTTTAAGGTTATATCA
This sequence comes from Vespa velutina, assembly GCF_912470025.1. NCBI lineage: Eukaryota > Metazoa > Arthropoda > Insecta > Hymenoptera > Vespidae > Vespa > Vespa velutina. The sequence goes on along the minus strand of NC_062197.1, from coordinate 8,007,132 downwards.
AAGCTTTCTATCTAGAAAGCCAATTCGGTTTCTTACTTCTTTGTAAATGTAGATAAAGATCAAGAAAGAGATATTGGATGAGATCGAAGATTTCTCAGCAAACGACGAACTCGTCGTCGTAGAAGACGTCGAGAATCCTTTTGAGAAACGCATAACCACTCTTACGGCCAGAGAACAGCTCGTATGTACCATTTGCAGAATCGATTTTCCGAATGAAGATGAATTCAAAACTCACATAATCCTCCACAGTCACTGTGAACCCTTCCAATGCGGCTTCTGCTCTAAGCGATTTTCAAGGTTTGCTTTTTATCGATTCTTTTATAATATATCTTTGATTCCATATCACGTATCATTGAATAATTGTCTGTCTCTTTTTTTTTCTTTTTTTAGATCATCGAATTTAGAAAATCACTTGAAGAGTCACATTGACTTCAATTGCAATTGTTGTTCTCTAAAATTCCAGGTATATTTGTATATGTGTATATATATATATATATATATATATATATATATACACATTTTCTTTGAAATAAAGTTTAACCTATTATATCACCGTGTAAGTGTTACTTTGACTTTTTTAGGATGAAAGTACCGTACGAATTCGCAGAATATGTCCGAAGGAACGGTGCTTCGAATGTGGAATCTATCAAAAGAAATCTTCGCGCGATCGCAAAGCGAGTTACGCAAAGAAAAAGTCGTTTGAGTGCTCGATTTGCAAGAAGAACTTCTTGAGACGCAGCGGTCTCAGAGCTCATACGATCGTCCACACTGCTGATTCTCCCTACGAGTGTAATCTCTGTCCTGCAAAATTTAAAAGATCCTCCGTTTTAAAGACCCACAAATTGACGCATACCGATGTCAGAAGATTTGAATGCGATATTTGCAAGCATCGTTTTCATTTAAAAGGTGCATTAAAACATCACATACTGGCGCATTACGGTGAGTTTAGAAACGATCTTCTTTCTAAAAGAATCTCGAAATAATTTTGCAACTTCAAGTTCTTTTTTCTTTTTTTTTTTTTTTTTTTAACAACTTTAAGTTTACAGGCGTAAGACCGTACAAGTGCAAGGATTGCGGTAAGCGTTATAGAAGATCCTGGGGCCTAAAGGTTCACATGTATCGACACACGGGAGTGAAGCGCTTCGAGTGCGATCTCTGCAAGGATCGTTTCAGCGTTAAGACGAAGCTGGCGAAGCACATATATCAACATACGGGAGAAAAACCATACAAATGCAAGTTCTGTACTCGTCAATATGATGAAAGATATCTTCTTAAGAGTCACAAATGTCCGATGAACTTGGATACTTTTTCGAAATGTAAAATCGACGATCATGATCGATCTGCTGAGAGGATTTTGCTCGTTTTGTAATAATTATAGTATGATCTGAGTGTTCTAATTAACGAGTAAAAAAGCCTGATATATTGACAATTCTAATGAAGCCGATATTTGCGATAAAGAAACGTCCACTCCTGTGTTTCTTCCTTCCAAGATTTACAACTCTAAGAAAATAACTGTTACTCTTATCGTTTAGCTTTGTTTTTAATAAGGTTCCCATTAATCAAAGACGAAAGAATACCGCTGTCCCTTCTATCCTGACTCTTGGATCAATCCGCACGGATCTCGTTCGAGTTTGCATGCCCGTGGACTTTAATAAGGCACGGCCTTAATAAGCACTCTGCTGCGGAACAAAAGTCCGATTAATACCAGAGTGGCCGAGCACTCGGTCTCGTTTCGAATTGGTTTCAGGCTTGGAACTGCCTCCGCAAGAGGTTACGGTCTAGGTCGGGCTCGGCTTCGTCATCAACGTCGAAGTATCGTATAATCATAGTATTTATTTGGCATCGGACGAACGTGACTCTAGCGATGACCAAAAGCCGGTATAACGAAGCTATTCTCTTATCGTTAATAATCGTGGAATGTAGGCTTGTCTAATTAAACATTTTTACTTAGTGAAATGATCGATGTCTCCTTGGAAATATTTGAAAAATGATTTCATCGAGTTTTAACGTAATTTTTCCGGGAGACTCGGGAAGGTAAATTGTCGTTGACAATCGGCAAAGTGCTTCTTCAGCGGCCGTAGCCGACTGTATCTCGAGCACGTGGATCCTCCTTATGTCGCCGGACGTGAGAACGGCGCTTTAAGGTGCGTGGACTCAGCAGGGGCTCGTATAAAGTAATCTGAGAAGGTAGAGAACCTTCTTATCTGATCTCTGATTCGTGTGCCTCCCGTCGTCCGGGTCCTTTGACAATGCCGACGCGTATGTGCCTTCTGGCCCCGTTTTTCCATTCCATCCCAGTTTCGCGAATTCGCGAAGAAACGCAATGCGCCCGGTCTTTATGCGATACTTCAATCTTGATTTCGGAGAGAAACGAGAGAAATGATTGTCGAGGGGGAGGAGTTCGTTCAGTGACGCGCGAGCCAGCTTGAGTGCTCTTATCTCAAATCTCGTGATGCGTAAATACTTGCGAACGTTTCGCGACGTGCAATATTTTATGTAACGCCATAGTTTGCCTTCGTTTTTATTGTCTTCTTTTTCTTTTTCTTTCCATTTTATCCGATCTAACTCTAGCGAGAATGATTCACATTTGTTCGACTTGTATTAATTTTGCGCGAACTATTCGACGAACTTCCATATCGCGTTGCGTAATGCGCGAAATCATACACACGGTGCATCTTCGTTTCAAAACTTTTCGGAAGTAGACTATGCAAACATTGGAAAGCGGGATGAATAATCATATTATACATTAATCATGTAACCACATGGATTGCACTAGTTGAAAAATGGTTTTTCTTCAGACTTCCTGTTTTACGCGTGAAATTATCTGTTGCTTGATCGAGTCGATCGCGTATATATGTACTTCTTCAAAGAAGCAACTACATCCGTCGGTCGCGTGAATTCCAGTAAAATGTAAGCTCGTTAACTGTGTTATCTAACGTAGCCATCGATCGGAGACGTCTACGGGGACGAAGGGAAGTCGCTCGCTCTTTGCTTGAGCTTCTTTTGACACATCGCTTCCTGAGACTGTGATTTAAATAGACAAGTTCCACGTTATAACATATACATACATACATATATACATATATACATATGTATATATATATATATATATAAATATATATATATATATATTTATCTCTCTCTGATTCTCTCCTAATTATGCCTACGGCCCGCGGAATCTACAATCTGACAGTTCGCGTACACGGCCTCGCAACACCGTATGCAGAGTCACGCCAAGTCCTAATTATTTAGATAAGGATCATAGCGATTTAATTATTTTACCCGTATCGTTGCTCTATTCGCTGGCATGCTAAGCACACTTACATATATGCGGCATACGTATGTAAGTACGCTTGGTATGCGTTTTTAACGTGGATTCGAGGAGATTCTAGCAGCGATGCCATTCGCCGTACCGGTTACTAATTATAATTCACAATTACGCGATTCCCCGTAAAACACAACTTTCGAAATCACGTCGAATTCATAATGCTTTTCCCGACGCGCTCGCTTATTACATAACTCGTCCAATCGACGTCTTCTTCCTTGTCCAGGTTGATGCATTTTTTCGAATGTTTTTCAAATCATCGCACGATCTTGTCACGAATATCCAAATGAAACAACAAAAAGAAAAAGAAAGATAAGGAAATGATTAAAACGAAAAGTCACGGAGGTACGGAATAATACAGTGAGGAATATTAAATAACGACGATATCGATTAGTATTGACAGGAGCGATTAAAGAGCCCGAATTGCCAGCCGGTAATGATTGTGCGAGGCTGGCGAAACTGTGAGCACTGTAATTTCATTGATAATATTTAAATACGGGCTTTTGATAGCTGTCTTCTCTCGACCGGCATTATCCTGCTCTTCCCTTTCCGCTTCTTCCCGCGGCACTCCGCCCCTGATTGTGAGACGGAGCAGAGGCGTACTATTTATCGAGCTGGTCCCATCATTATTTCATCGAACTCTTTCAGCGCCTCGATCTTTCTCTCTCTCTCTCTCTCTCTCTCTCTCTCTCTTTCTCTTTCTCTTTTATATTCTTTTCTTTCTCTTTCTCTTTCTCTTTCCTTCTCTTCTCTTCCTTCGTGCTAATCGACAACAAAGTATCGCTGTGTGTTCTCTTCGATTTTTCTCAAGGCTCTTAAAGCTTCCGCGTCGATCGCTGAAAATGAAACTCTATCCGACGGTTTCTCCTCTATTTCTTTTTATATCCTCTTTTCAAAGTAATCTTTTAAAAGAGGCCCGGAACTCTCGTGAGCTTCAATTAAAATATAACTCTTAAGAGGAATGACATAAAGACTTTTTCTCTTGAGCATAACTTGACGTAATCTTGAAACAAAAAACCTATGGTATTCGGGGGGAGGCGGAGATGTAAATTTTTCGTGAAACCGTTCCCCCAAGATTTATCGCAGGAAAAATCGCGAGGTAACGACGCACAGAGATCGGCTATCGGGCATAAATTCTAAGGTTATATGCATACAAGCGTGTGCGGGAACAGAACACATATGCATTCTGGCATACGCCTTGGTAGCAAGCAAGCAGCTTTTTCCTCGGGAGCGCGACTCGACGAGATTTCGATGCAATCTAATTGGATATGAAATTAAGTCAACGAAATTCCGACAAAAATGGCAGCACCGCGGCGAAATTTGAAATTCATATCTCCCGCCTGCGCGAGAGGAGGCGCGTCTGACGCATCCGTCATCTTTTTCTGCTTCGATCGAATAAAGGAGAGTTTTGTGATCGCGCATAATCATGAAGCAACGTATACTAAACCTTCCTTGGACGTCACGCGGAGAGTTCGATGCCCATTCCTTTTGGTATCATCTTCTCTTTTTTTTTTCTTTTTTTTTTCCTTTTCTCGCGATTTTCGAAAACGTTTATCATGATTAGAATTGTATCTCGTATACAACAGACGTCTTGTATACATAAGACGACTCGTATATTAAAACATGGTTGATGATCACGATGCGGTTTCCGCTTGTCTCCGAGCGATCTTAACGGTTAACGGTTGTTAAAGAGAGATAGAGGGAGAGAGAGAAAGAGAGATGGGGTATAAACATGTCGCGTGCTTCTTTACCTCGTCTAAGCTCGGATGGTACGAATGACGGAAAGGTTTCATCTTCTTTTATGTCTCGTATCTGAGACTAATGAGGGATATTCCGTTTAACGTTCGCGAAGACGATAAAAACGTATAATATTGTACGCGAACAGTGTGTCGTTCACGACAAATAGTCTCGTTACTCGGACTCTAGCGATGCAGCTGTTAAACTGAAAACTAAATCCTTAATTTAAGTATCAAACTCGGTTGATCGCCGGTCGGAAGAGAAATCCTCTTTGACCATTTGGATCATTCGAGAGAGAGAGAGAGAGAGAGAAAGAATGAGAGAGAAAGATGGAAGTGGCGCGGTGTGTCTTCGAAAAGAGTCGCAGAGAGGCTCTCTTCTTGCCGCTCTGTTCTTCGTTCGATGTAGGTAATCATGCGCTGCATTCCCCGGGTGCCGGGCAGATTTTCGGTTTCATTGTCCAAGAGGGTGGGACAGTAGGAGGATGAGGAGGATAAGGAGGAAGAGAAAGAGAGAAAGAAAAAGAGAGAGAGAGAGAGAGAGAGAGAGAGAGGTAGAGAGAAAGAAAGAGAGAGAAAAGTTCCTCGATACGAAGCGACGAGTCCGTCGGAGCGCGACCGGTAAGAAGGAGAAGGATGAGGAGGAGAAGGAGGAGGAAGAGGGAGAACGACGAGCAGAAAGTCCGGCATATCCATCGTCGGTCCACCGGCTCTCTCGGTGGAAGCAAACGACACAAAAACTGGCGTGCATTGTCCCCGACTGAGAGCCTGGAGATCAGTGAGAAGAAGAGACGGAGAAAAGAGAAAGAGAGAGAAAGAGAGGTAGATAGATAGAGAGAGAGAGAGAGAGAGAGAGAGAGAGAGAGAGAGAGAAAGAGAAAGAGGCTGGCTTCCCTCTCCGAAGCCATGCATACCAAGCTTGGCCGCTGAACGAGAGATCCACTGAGAAAAGAAGAGTAGCGAGAAAGAGAAAAGAAGAGAAAGAGAAAGAGAGAGAGAGGCGCGGAACGGCGCTCGATTTGATTTTTAAATGCAAACAAATCTACATCGTGGCAAAAGCGCCGCCGAAGACATCGCTTGGTCGTTCAGAGAGGACCGACCGTTGCGCGAGACGGAGGGCTCGTCCTCAATGACGAGGGAAGCGTCGTCAACGCCGACTCCAAGCGCTTGTACCGGACATTTTTTTCGATCATCCGAGCCCGCCAAGAAGGAAACCGCCGATGCTCCTTTCCTTCCTATCTTTTTCTCTGTCTACGTACACGAAGAGTTTGTATTATTTCTCCTAATCCTTTCTCACGATCCTCCAGGAAACATTTACAATTTTCCGTATCCATTTCGATTATTTTCTTCGTCGTATGACGTGTACAAAGTCCAATTGGAAAGGTCGTTCTGGGTTAAGGCAAAAAAGAGTCGAAAAATCTCAGTGGGAGCTCGCTCAGTGAATTCCCAGTCGTATCGTTCTGCTCCCGATTTCTTGCCCGTAGGAGGCTCGTAGAGAGGAAAGGGTAAAAAAAAAAAAAAGAAAAATAAGAAGAAAAAAAAGAAAAACAAAAATAAAACGAAACAACGGGTGGAAGGGCGAGTTCTTGAGACACGATGTAGCTTGGTTGTGCACCCGCGACAGTGACTTTAGCTTCCAAGTAGGGTGTAATTGCCGCTTCTGAGCGAATGGACGAGAGCCGGACGCTTGTCCCAACATAGCTGCATGCGCGCGTCAACGTTCATAAGTTATGAAACGGCGGATAAGGCCCTGCCGCTCCTCTCGCCGGAGGAGAGTCCAACGAAACGGGTAGAACGGAAGAAGGGTAGAAAGGAGTCCCCTCGAAAAGGGCCGAGAGGGGTATAATTGCTGGTGGATTAATGAGACGGCATAATTGCACGATAATCGACTATCGTTTTATTAGGCGACCAGGCCCCGCCATGGAACTCGGCCCTCCGACGTGCGATGAAAGCGGCGAGCGGTGTACACCACAGAGAAGGATCTCCTCAGCATCGCATATTATTATAAGGAGAACGACGAGTTCCTTAGGACGAGAGAGAGCAGACACGAGAGACCAAGTAGGTATGTCCGGCTGCTCAGAAATGACAATTACCGAAGATCTTGCTAAATGCGGCCTCTCGAAACGCGATCCGCTTGGAATGCGCAACGTCGTTGCAAAAATCGTTGCGTCGACTACTACGCATCTCTCAGGATCCATGACGTACCCTAATGTCTCGGTTCTTGTCTTTCGAATTTACAGGCTTCTTCCTTTTAATCTTTTATTATTTCTAATTGCTTTCTGAGCGTTATCGCGCGTCCACATTTACTCTCCCTCTCTTCCTCTCTCTCTCTCTCTCTCTCTCTCTCTCTTTCTCTCTCTTTCTTTTGTGATCTTAACAACTATTAAAAGATGAAATCGAAGAAACAAGAAAGAAATCGAACTAACCATCGAGGAAAACTAGTCTCTACTTTTATATGCCGTCGGTCATCCAGCATACCAGCTCAATCTCTAGCCTCTTGTATTCCTCCTCCTCGTGTAGTCGTTGCCAGGGCCGTTGCCTTCTCGGACTGGAAGAGAGGAGACTAAAAACTCGCGGATGCTCCGCAAAGGGACATTTAAATGATGTCGCCGCGATTCTTGGTCCCAGAGACCGCGGCACGAATAACTCACTGCCGACTACTTCCCTCTCTCTCTCTCTCTCTCTCTCTCTCTTTCTCTCTCTTTTTCTCTTTCTTACAAAGTGGTAACAGTGTCGGATCGAAAGAGGACACCTTCGTAATCTCGAAAGAAACATCTCGGTTTTTCTCGCCAAGGAACACAAGAAAAACATTCTTTCAAATTTTCAATCGAAACGATCGAGTTACACTAATTCGTCGAATATAACGGATTTTAATGAAATTTTTATCTCGAATGTGTTCAGGTACCATGTATCGTGTATATAGAAAGGGTTCCAAAGTGTTCACACTCGGCACTGCTTAGAGACGGAGACAGAGACAGAGACAGAAACAGAGAGAAAGAGTGAGAGGCGAGCTAGATGGACGGGCAGAGACGTTTCTCTCTCAACGAGAGAGTAGAGTGACGTCGCAGAGTGAAGTCTACCTTTCCCCCACTTGTCCGCGTTGTTTCTCGTTGGTCAGAGGAGGAAGGACGAAACGGGATCGTGGAAGATAAAGGAAGTGAAGGAGGGGGACGAAAGTGGAGGAGGACTATGAGGGATGTAGGGTGAGGGGGAAAGGAGGAGAATGCTAATCAGATGCCGCCAACGGCGGCGACATCAAAAGGAAGTAGCGTCGGAGCTTGTCACCAGCTCGACGAGCTCACCGGCCTCGCCTTTATTTGAATGCGCTATCTTCGAGGATATGCAACGATGACGAGGGCAGTTTTTCGGAATTCCACCGACCTCTCCACCCGTCTCCTCACAACCACCGCCTCCACTCTCCCTTTATCCCCCTTCCACTGTCATCTTTCCTTTTCTACCATTCGCTCGTCCATGGCTTCTTTCAACAACCGCTCGATCTTCGGACGTACGATGCGAATAATTGTAGGGATTTCGACAAAAACAGGACTTTGACGGTCGGCGAATATCGGAATTAGAAGCGGCTCTACGAGAAACATCGACGAGATCTTGGAACTGTCCGAAGAACGAAGGAGACGTGGGAGTAAGTGGA